>NC_139345.1:31085914-31098414 GCF_055883805.1 Amblyomma maculatum
TTAACGTCCCAAAGCAACTCAGGCTATGAGAGACGCCGTAGTGGAGGACTCCGGAAATTTCGACCACCTGGGGTTCTTTAACTTGCACTGACATCGCACAGCACACGGGCGCCTTGCTTTTCGCCTCCATCGAAAAGCTGCCGCCGAGGCCGGGATTCGATCCCGCGTCCTTGGGAACAGTAGTCGAGCGTCGTAACCACTGCGCCACCCCGGCGGGGTTGATATCTGCATATCAGATAACTAAGTGCTCGAAATGATTATTATGAATGCACTATTTTTTATAGCGGCCAAGTGGAAAGAGCACTGCAAACAAACTAGCATTGACCTGTATTGGACGATTTCTTCCGTTTTGTTTCTTGTTGCAGTTCTTAATATGACCCAACGAAACTGTCGTTCGTTCAACGCTTCCTTGAACGTTTGCACACGCAGAAAGCTTAAATAGTCGGAAGTAATTATTGCCTTCGTAGCTCCGCGGCAGCATGAGAAGCTAAAAGATGCGACATGAGATGGATCATTGCGCCAGATGTCTCTATACGCAGCAAGTATTACATGCCTTTTAAAACGATGACAAAACAGCTAGATCTGGTAAACTGGGATATTAAAAAAAAAAGCCAATTTGTAATAAAGATGCGGTACATTTGCGACACCTTCTGATAACCAGGAATTTGATTCATCATGCTTAGAGGGCACTGAGCTAATAAGAGGTGCAATTTCTACACATGAAAAGAAAACACGAAGTACGAAAAAAAAAAAATTTACGCTAGACAAGAAGGAATATAAGCTTGATTTCCAATTGGCAATGTCCTAGAGCCTATAAGCGTAGTGCATATTAATGGAAACACTGTGTGCCAACTCCTGCGCTAGCTCAGAGGTATCGTTTTGCCTGCCGATATTTGTAACCTATTTCTAGCCACTAAAATGTGTTATGTACTCCAAATAATTCGCTATGTTAGACTTTTCATCCAGCGTTTCCAGAGTGTTTGCTAATTTTCTGTGGGGTTCGTCTTTTGAATACATCTGGCGTGATAACCGTTTCCATCCTGTAAGCGCTGGCAGCCTGGTTTAAGTCCACCTGTATGCCCGACAGATATTTTTGCGTTTTATGTTTATCGTGCAACGTACCACCCGGTAACAAGTGAATTTTTGCAAGTAAATAATTCATGTTATACCGAATCTCGCTGTGTATTCTAACGTTTCCTGATCATACGTGTTTATGGGTAGTAGAGCATGAGGTGTATTCGGAAGTTCAATTTATACTTGTTGATTTCTCCCAAGAGTTCCCGCTTTCAGTTCCTGGTCCTGTTCCTTTCTCTGCCCTTCCCGTCCTGTGTATTTTGGTTTACTTGAACGTGTGTTCCAAAGAGTGCAAAAAATGCTTGTTTATAAGTTACACATTGATATCTGTTTAAACATAATTATAAAAAAAGGGGCCTTTTTTTGGCACCTCTATGATTCTCCACAAAACATTAAGCATCGCTTAGCCGTTTGCAAATATGCAATAATGTGAGGAGTGTAGCTTGCTGCTTTCTTCCCATAGTGTAGAGCGATACAAACGATAGCGAACTTAAAGAACGAAAAAGAAAGCTATACTAAAATATCGATACAGTGTGTGAATGCATACCATCAGCAGCACGCAGACTCTGAGGCACGACTTCCCCCTTCGCGTAACCGCCGTGCCTTTTTGTAACGGCGGGCTGCACATCGCGCACTCCGTCAAGCGCACACAAACAAAACCGCCATCTTTAGTCGCGACACGTGCGCGGGTCCCGATCACTGCATCGTCTGGGGATATTATGCAATAGGCATTGGAGAAAAAATAAACGTAGTCTGACATTTATTCTGCACGACACCTTACTGCGCTGCCTTTTGTCGATCAGCCCTCAGACATGCTTTGTTCGAATTGGTTTACACAGCCTCTGCAAAACGTGCATGATGAACCGACATTTTGGATCTGTCGTTTTCGCAGAAAACCGCTTTTGTACGATTATTGCTCATTTAGGGGAATTGCCGATTTCGAACCGGTGTGGAACTCATGACATGCGCTCTGCACTGCATCTTGAATAGAGCTTTGTTGACTTGCTGTGCCATATCACCTATAGTGCTGATTTCATGCCCTTTTCCTAATGATTTGTACGTAGTTCTTGTGCACTAAGCATTGTTTCAAGGCAATAAACGTCATGTTGAATTAAAAAGAGCGAGCAGCTATTAGCGTCGTATGGGCGGGCACTGAAGAGTGGCGGTTGCGGCCCATGCGTGGACAAGATACTTTTCCTTCGTTTTCTTTTTTTTTTTCTTTTTAACGCGGCCGTTTTGTTTGACAGCCATGAACTTTTCCCGCGTCGGAGGATCCTCTTTTTTTCTTTAGAAATCAGAGCCAAGGACACATACAGGGAGTCCGGTTCACCAGCTTCTACCTGTTTCATTCCAGTTTCGTTCAGTTCATCCGGTACAGTAAACCTGTATAGCGGATGCTACGCAAGGCTCATACTGGATCTTCTACGTTGTATCAGCTGCGGCTTATCCAAACGTGTGCGCAGTATTCCTGTATAATTCAGTTGGAGGATCGGTATTTCCTGCTTCTAACCGTATTAACATCCTTCCGGTTCTATCAGGAACATGATGGTTTTTTATCAAAATGCGAACTGTGTTGCGAACAAAATAAGAAAGTTTCTTTTTTTTCTTCGTCGCTTCTCTCAGGATTAAGGTGTCAGTCCGTCTCAACATAAGCTTGATGGCGAAAGAACTAAGAACGTGTGCTTATTCTTGCAAATCAGATATTTGATATCAATGTTCAGTGCCTGGTTCTAGCGTTCTTGTTGCGTTGGGCCGATTTCACAGGGCGAAAGAACAAGGTTTGCACATGGAGGGCAGGAAGGGAGACTGCCATATTGAAGCCACAACGCTATGACGTATTTGATGGCGACAATTATCGCATATAAAGACCCTGTTACGGCAACTTGCAGTACAAACCCATTGAGCCTTCCGAAAATAAACTCCACAGAAGACGAGACGTTCAAAAGACCGTAATTCTTTTTTGCGGATCTGTTTATTTTTGTACTCGTACAAGCATAGTCGCAAATAATGGAGAAAAACAAGAGACGTGAATGGTTTTCGAGGACGTGTTAACAGTGCCATTTTTGCCGAGTTGCATTGAGATACAAGCTAGCATTCTTGTAAACTCAGCGCGTTTCGAAATCTTCCCCCGCGTTCTATGTTGAATCCAGGCGCAATTTCTAGCCTGGGACATCTTCGTCAGCCGCTGTCGTCTTTGTCGCGTGTATGTTGCTGTGGCTGCCTTAGCCATTGGAAACTAATTATATATGCTAGTTGCGAGTCGTGGACGAAGTCATGCAGACTGCGCCCTTAGATGTCAAATTCAAGGCTAATGAATGCAACATAGAAGTGGGGCTTGGCAACATTTATATACAGTTGACTATGCAACGCATTACGCGCCAAGCGAACTTCGGGTCAAGTACCCCTCTTTGGAACTCCTCTCTGTACTGACTCATACCTTCTGTCGATATCCACTTAGGATGATCGCACAGAAACAATAACCACAACAGGTCATCGTCTCACGGTTCCTGTGAATTGTAAATATCGTAGAAATATTCTCACTGTGCGATCCATAACTCTACAGCGATGAACCTACTAAAACACATCATTGCTCTTCATAGTAGTCGCGTTTTTGTTTTTGCCTCTGTTAAACAGAGGGGAAATCGATGCGCATCAAAGCGGTGGTGCTTCTTGGAGAAAAATGAAGCCTCCCCTGAACTTGGCGCCAGAATAAATCATGCTGCTGAGCTCCTTTTTACGCCCTTTCTCTATCGGCCTATATTGATTGCCAAATCAATAAACGTGCCTGCCTGCCCCGTGACGCATAAGCTGTTCGGGAGGATTACTGTCGAAAAATCAAGAAAAAGGATAATTTTATTCGCGCTTGCCATGGGAGGAGGTGAAAAGAGGACACCAGATGCGTTTCCCCCCCTTTCCTATCTCTGATAAACCGGCACGCCACGCAACACTTCGACGACTCCACTTTGGCGCATCTTTGCCCGTGGAAGAACAGGTCACACAATACCACAGGGTGCGATGAACCTGAGATTTTTTTCTTCCCCTTCGAGTTTCATTATTCAGATGAAATGAGCTTGAAAACATATCCTAAGCATGCAAGAGTGGTAATTCATTTTGCAAATTCGACAACATGAGCCCACCATTGCATGCTTGCGTTCGAGAGATGACTAATATACATAGTCAAGACATTCGAAAAGGGTTGCACAAACGTCGTTCAGTGTGACCACGCAGAATTCGTTACTTCGTTAAATCGCTACGCCGAACAGTACGCGCTTGCCACAGAAGAAATAAGCTCAGGCAAGTCCAAGATGTCTCATCTTCCCTCTTGTGTAGCTTGGTTCGTCATACCGTTTCACCCTGCCTTTCTCACGCTAATATAGGATGAAGTAGATGCTGCTCTCTTTTCCTAACAGAGATATTTATTATCTTTTCTTGGGTCCCGACCTCCAAAGTTTTTCATTGATCACGTAAATGTGGAGACACTGAGAACATAGCTGGCGGTGCACCACAAGCTGATATTTGAACTAGCTCTCCAGTGGTCCCATCTTCAGAGTCTTTCGCAACAACGTCTTCGTTTTAATAGCTGACTGATGGGGGGATTACAGAATAATAAAGTGCGTGTGCTTGCAAGTCCCTGAGCCTGCGAGCAAACACTTCGCCCAAACTGGCTTTACGCGAGCCGAGCCTCGAGCATTTGCGTCAAGATAAAAATATGAACAGAACAGGATGCCGGCAAGATCAAAAGATCCGCCTTCGCAAGTTACACAAGACGGGTGTCACAGGGAGTAATGGCCGCGGCTGCTTTATCTAATAACCCATGCATCGCTGTTGCAAATTACTCATTGCTTGCCAAGAAAACAAAAAGGAGGGACCTTCTTGGTAGTAGCTTCTTTATCTTTAGCGTCACTTGCGTCTCCCTCTTTCTGCTAGAGTTAATGCTGGCGCCGTATGCGTCTTCTGCGTTCTTTCTTTTTTTTTTTTTCGCCCAGCGCCGATACGCCAGTTTGTCATTGGACGCCAGCTGCCGCCTCCAATCTTCTCTGTGCCTGGTATTATGCACTGTGCGGTATGCTTCCCGTTTTACTCCTCCGTAGGCGCGTTACAGGAAAATGCGGCAAGCATGCGCAATTAGCGATATTTTCCCCGGATTTCTGTTCCAGAAAGTCCGGAGATCATCGACAGGACCCAGTAATTAGCCCTTTAGATTTGGTTGTTTATTCTGTGTGAGCACGAATAAAGCGGATGAGAGCAACAAGGACATAAGGTAGGTTGGCGGCTCATTATCGCGAAGCCGGCTCGAGAAGCCTGTGTAAATCAATAAAATGTAAAAACAAACACTATTTTCGAAATTTAACCGGAGTTGAAAGTATAACACAGGACTTCGTTACAAGTGCGTCACCTCTAGGATACCGAAACAGGGTACGTAAAATAATGAACTGAGCAAAAGATTGACGGCATGATCATTGAGAGTGGGACACGAGTGGTTGGTAGATGGTTAGAAAATGCAAAAAAAAAAAAAAAAAGAGGGGGGGGGGGAATTAGGGCGGTTTTGAGATGTAAAAAGATATCAGAGACCACAGCCCATAACTAGCTACGTGATAATGCAAACGTCGTCTAACTTATCTACATCTACGAATTGTTATTAGGATCTGTCTAATGGCTTTTTGGAATTCCTTAAATCGCGCTTGCATTCAACCTTGGTTCCGAATAATTTGGTCTTGTTCTTTTTTTCTTGAGTTAGTCTGTGAGCACTGAAGCGCGAGTTGACGAGGCAGCATGGCGTACTGGCACTGTGGTGCTGGAACTCGCGCGCGCGCACGCACGCACGCGCACGCGCACGCGCACGCGCACACACACACACACACACACACACACACACACACACACACACACACACACACACACACACACACACACACACACACACACACACACACACACACACACACACACACACACACACACACACACACACACACACACACACACACACACACACACACACACACACACACACACACACACACACACACACACACACACACACACGCACGCACGCACGCACGCACACACACACACACACACACACACACACAAAGGAAATAAAAACTAAAAAAAAAAGAATTTCCTTAAATGCAATAAACAGAAAAAAAAAACGTCTTGGTCAGAGATTTACCAGTCGACCAAGATTGCAGCCTGGGTGCGCACAGCGGCTCCAGACTTCCCTGAGGCGAAAGAAATGCTCATTCTATATCTTGGGAAAGTTTCAGAGCACCATAAATCTTCAGGAAGCACCCTTTCTAAAGAATAGGGAGTGGATGGACCGGGCAGCACTTGACAGGGTCGGCACCGACTGAGTGTTTCACTGGTTAAGCTGGGCGCGCTATTTTTAGTTTCATTCCCCGCCGGCAGGCAAAGCTCCGCATTGCACTGTGCTCTAGACACCGGAAATGAGGGCAACTTAAGCGACACGAAAAAGAAATGCACAACCACTTAACACGATGCTAATTCTCAGTCCACTCACGGGCATTTATCAGCGCGAAGACGAGAGAACTAGAGCGCTGAGAGATTTGTTAGAAATGCGCAACAAAATTTCCTTTTGTCTTCATGCAGTATCCGTGATACTTTAGTGATAGAAGGAATCTATTTCTATTAGAATAATCTACATTCTACTGAAGATAAAGTATAGTCATGTTTGTATACTGATGTTCTGCGAGAGCCATATCATTACGCCGGAATGGCAGAGCAAAGGCTAGACAAAAATAGACTAAACGTATATTTATTGCTCCTGGACGTCTTAGGAAACTTCATCAGTGAAATGCCCCCTCCACGGCACGTACGGGGACTACGGTCGCTTAATTATTTGAGCCCTGTCGATGAGCGAAAGCTGATCTCAGTGTTTCCAGTTGAAGAGCGCTGCCGACCACTGCTTTGGTACTGCATTGTGTATGAGTGGCTTTGTGGAGATAGCTCCATGTAGCCAGTAATCCGTACGACATTATCATCACAAAACTTCCATCAAATCCATAAAGATCAGTAATTTCTCGCCAAGACTACCCTAAAACGAAACCGCGTAGCTTTCAGTTCCAAGAAACTGCACTTGGGAGGCAACCGCGACTAGCTTCGGTCAAAACGAAAAGGAAGAAAACCAAACCAATCAGTGAACAGACCTTTTAGCTAGGAAAGGATGCACATACGCAGCATCAAAAAGACGCGGAGGTTCTGCTTCACTTGCAGTTCCTGCAGGAACTCTGGGCTCAGTGCAGCATGTTAACACCACAGCAAAGTGTCCCCGTTCTCCAGAAAAAGCGGCGTCGACTTTGTGAACGGAAAATCACGAACATGCATTCGGCGGTTGGTAGGTTGCTGGTGAGTGACTAAATGGTGGGCGGGTTGTGCGACATCACTAGACCACATGACACAGCCGAGTTGGGAAGCGCGCTGGCAGCTTGGGGTTACCCTTTGAGATGGGAGGGTGATATAAGTAGAACTGACCGGGACCTTTGGATTGAGAGTCAGGCACGCTGCTCTGTAACTCACACAGTTAGGTATGTTCGCACGAGTTGGTTAAAGCGGAATTTTAGCCTTAATTGAACAGCCCAGGCTATAAATCAACCCGTTGTCTCTAGCCTACTTCCTTCCCGCATAAATGCATAGAGGGGATTTGAATTTCTCCACCCTATCAATAATCTTCTACCAGTAGGAGGTGGTGTTTCCCTCTGCTACTACCTGGCAGGGCACGCAGGGGGCGTGCTAGGCCGACTACGCCGGCAGTGACAACGACTGTATACCACACAGTAGAGGAACGGGTATTCCATACTATCGAGACAAATTTAAAAAAAGTTAGGGATTATGCGAATTGCTTGTGCAAGAGGGAGGATCTGCAATAAAAGCCGGCAAACGGGAGTCCTATACTGTCGTGCCACCCTCTTAGGCGGATTTAAGTGTCCCCGTTCTTTATTTTTTCATCGCGTGCGATAGCAACGTACCTTCTCTGCTGGAATGGAGTCTCGCAGTTTATACTGCGCGATTATAACTGCAAGCCGCATCATGCGTAGCCAGGTACTTGAAGCATTACCGGGAAATCTTGGCGGTCACTTTCTGCCACCGAGTTACGCATAACAAAGAACCAGCGCATGTATTTTTGTCTGCAAACAAAAGCACAGTAGCCGTTACGGTTCGATCTGAAAACCTCTATCTTTTTTGGTGTAGAGTTAGACAACACATCTACGATTCGACGCATATCTAAGTGTGGACCCGCGGGCTTGTCGCCTCGAAGTCGAGAAAGGGGCCGCCATGTTCGGAAGTTGTCTATTTTCAAGAAATTAGGCTTTGCTTTGTTAAACACACCATTGCAAAAATAAAATTGCAGCCGCATCTTTTGAAGCCGCTGGAAGAAATTGACTTGAGGTGTGGATTGATTCGAAAATCGATTTTGTTCACCCAGAAGAATTCAATTTTTGTGGCTTTCATAGACACTCACTGTTAGCACTGAATGGTTAAAAAAGAAAAAAAAATAGTACGCCAAATATTGAGACGCAGCTGCCATTATTTTCTAAGGGCACAACAACAACAACAACAACAACGTTATTTCACAGGAGCGGTATTTCACTCAGAACCTGAACTCCGCGGAGTCCTTTATTTGTTATAAAAGTAGTATACTGATAAAGGCCACTTCTATCCATAAGCAGCGTATATATCAAGGCGTACCCTGGGCTAACTACATTAAGTCCTCAATTCTTGATAAGGAGCCGGGTGATGATAATGAAAACGTTTTATTAAAAGAAAAAGGGAGGGGAATTGATGGAAAGGTTGGTCGGATCCCTAGTCCGGGATTTCATTGGTTAAGGCTAAGGTGCTAATTATGGCATCGAAATGATTTCGGCCGCTTTTCCTCATCCACAGGTACGGGGCCACGCACACAATTCGAGTGAGTATAAAGGACTTAACCAACCGAAAAGCCTCGTTCTCCATCATCCACTCTTTTTAGTGGTAATACGGCTGATCATGCGCATTACTCGCTCGAATATACTGCACGCAGCTTAGGTATCATTGGTGCGTTGACATCTTTGTTGTCGACAAGTAGCCCCAGGATAGTATGGCACTAATTTTGAATGGTTTGCTGCCTTTAGATGGTATGCGACACCTCACCCACATACCGCGCGTTCGAGCCAGAGCAAGGCGAGGGCATATCCAGCATGCACTTCGCGCCTGTGCTTCCACTCCGAAGGAAGTAAGAGCACAAGTTACAAGCACAAATGTTTAATGCACAGAAGACCTCAGTACAAACCCATAGCTCAGCCGCGTCACCAGAAAGCGAGAGAGAGAGAGAGAGAGAGAGAGAGAGAATAAACTTTATTTATACAAAGTAATTACGCCGGTGGTTCACCCAGGTCCAGGAAACTATTGGCGAATACGGCCCTCCAGGCCTGACCGACCAGCTGGCGCTTAAGGGGAAGCTCTGTGCGAGCCAGCTTCGCCTCCGACTGCTCATGGCTAATTTTCTGTAAACCGTATGATTTACGTTGTTCGGGGCAGTTCCAAAGCATGTGGAGGATGTCGAACATCTCTCCGCAGGTCGGACATGCATTTGTGGGGCATTGCGCGGGCCAAATCTTATTGTGTCGGGTTCGGTGCGTGCGGGCTTGCATGTTCCGCCATATAGTGGCTTCCTGACGAGGGAGGTCTTTGTGGGGATCTGCGTATGTTCTGCGATAAAGTCTATGGCAGTTTATTATTTCGCTGTATGTTAGTGGAGGCGATGGTTCGGTGGTCGACTGTGACGGAGCTTGGAATGTATGACCTCGAGCTATCCTGTCAGCCGCCTCATTGACCTCTATGCCTTCGTGTGCCGGGATCTACATAATACTGTGGCGGGTGTGTGTACAAGGAGTGTGATTTCTCATGATGTGAGCGGCGCTTGGCAGAGTTCCCCATTGAGGTACGCTATTCAGGCTTGCTGAGACTCGCTCACGATTGTGTTCATTTGCTCGGTGGTGTGAGCGTGCTTGATGGCAAGCGCGATTGCGACTTCCTCAGCGTCCGCTATGCTTCGGCTTTGGACCGTTGCGCTGGCTGTCTCGTCTCCGAGGTTGGTTGTGACGGTTGCTACTGCAGCCGTCCGACCTTGGTAGGGGCTGGCCTCAGTGTACAAAATGTGACCGCGGCGCCAGCGCACGGGAAAATATACACACGCGTTCGCGGACAAGCTAAGGGCGCTTGTAGGCCGCAAGGCTAACCGAAGGATTAATGCGAGCGCGATACATGACCAGGGTGGATGAGGGAGACGCGGAGCAGATCTCGAGGACACAGGTCGCGCGTCAAAGGATCAACGCGCGTCGCCCCGGCACTGCCCGGAAGGGACGGAGAACCGTGCCGAACCAGGCCTTCCCGACTCAGAAACGCCGGCGTCGCACGGGCGGCCTCCAGACTCCTCTTGGGCCTGGTAACCAGAAGTATACAATGTACGTGCGCGTAGCCCGCGGTCCCTACGTGCAGCTGTTTGAGTCAATAGCGATCTCCCCGTTAGCTTCCCGCGAGTGGCCTCACGTCGAGCCTTTTACATCACCAGAAGGTGGCCCAGTCGAGACGCGAGACCGACACGGGAAGAACGGAGAACGGAACGGGTGTTGAGGCAACAGTTCTCGGAAGAGCTCCCTTGCGGAAGGGCTCAGCAGCGCAGCTGCCGTCCCCTCCCTCTCGAAGTAACCCCATAGGGTGGTCTCTAAGCAGCAAAAGAGCAGCACCGGCTGCATGTTTCGCGCCGCTCCGGGAACACAATCCCCACATCAGGCATTGCATTTACCTTGGGGATCGAAGCATCGTGCACCTTAATTTCGACAGGGGGCTTATCTCCTGTCGTGCGATTGATGAGAAGCTCTGACGTTTCCGGAAAGCAGCGCAGCCCGCACTTTCCGCATATTTCTGGGCAGTCCAAGCAGCCTCTTTAGGCCCAACTTCCATTGACCCTAGACTGCCCCCAGTCACCAATATAGTGATGTCGTCTGCATAGAGAGAGTGCCGAATGCCCTCTGTGCTATCAAGATATTCTGACAAATGTACAAGGGCAATGTTGAAGTGTAGTGGAGAGAGGACTGCTCCTTGCAGCGTACCTCTAGCGCCAATAGAGATTGGTTGGGACCGCACATCGCCAATCATTATATTTACTTTTCTGTCTTCTAAAAAGTCTCTAATACATTCAGAAGACCTCCTTCCACACTGTGTCTTCTGTAGGTTTTCCGAGGTTTTAGAGCGCTTCACGTTATAGAACGCTTCCTTGAGATCTAAGGCTAAGATGGCTCGACTGCTGCTTTTTGTGTTGTAGAAGGGTCAATAACTTATATCCTAAACTGCAGCAGCCCGTCTTCTGTGTATAGATGCTCTCTGAAGCCAAACATAGTGTGGGGCATGTAATCATTTTCCTGCAAATATGCTGAGAGCCTTCTATGCACTGGTTTCGCCATAAGCTTGCCGGCACATGAAGCAAATGAAATTGGACGCAGGTTGCTGATGTTCACCTCTTTGCCTGGCTTAGGGCTAAAACTGAGTCTGCCAATTTCCACGCCAGAGCAGTTTGCCACCTCTCCAGCACTCATTGATATATTCCGTCAGGTGGCCTAGCATCTCCTCATATATTATACATTTGAAAGTAAGCCCACCATAACTTTGCCTCTTTCTGGCGCCGTACTCATCCGCATGAATAGCAGTGTCGCCTGTATTTCTTCCACCTCCAACTCTCTGTCGAGTTTTGGATCACTATTTCGTCATCTTTGCTCATACACTGGTATTTTCTCGTAAGAGCTGCGATCAGTCGCTCGTCGGTACTAGCATAGCCATGGTTCTGCTGCTGCTCTTGTAATTCCGCTGCTGCTCTCCCAGCGTCTAGCTAGGCTCGATGAAGCATCGCAGCAGGCTCCATATAGACCTGAGGCCAAGCTAGTCTGTTAATGAGACGCACTTCGTTAGCAAGTTGTTCTTGGCCAAGGTCCATGCGTGTTCTTCTGCTTGTCTTATGATTTCAGCTATCTTAATTTTCATTTCCGATTGCGTTTTTTCATGCTTCCATCGTCTCGTGCTTTCATGCTTCCATCGTTTCATGCTTCCATCGTCTCGGCCAGCTTTTCGCCTCCATCGAAAAGCCGGCCGCTCAGGCTATGAGAGACGCCGTAGGGGAGGACTTCGAAAATTTCGACCACCTGGGGTTCCTTAACGTTCACTGACGTCGCACAACGTACGGGCGCTTTGCCCGCGGCCGGCTTTTGCGATGGAGGGGAAAAGCAAGGCGCCCGTATGCTGTGCGATGTCAGTGCGCGTCAAGAAACCCAAGTGGTCGAAATTTTCGAAGCGGCCGGGATTCGATCCCGCTTTCTTGGGCACAGTAGTCGAGCGCCCTAACCATTGCGCCACCACGGCCGGGCTGTAAAGTATCA
>NC_139345.1:32579577-32627077 GCF_055883805.1 Amblyomma maculatum
TCAGCAATTATATAAGTATCCTCACGAGATTAAAATAAATAATGTGCATAAATAATCTGAGTTCATTATTAGGTCGAATGTTAACCTCTATCGGGTAAAGGATGTCTACCTTGCTGTACTATTCGCCTACACAAACCACACCGGCGCATCGCTCGCAGTTAAAAGAAACAAAACAAAACAAGCTTTGTAAACGTTAAATAACAACAGTCGCAAAACGTGAGAATTATGTCTTTAACACGAGCGCTGTAAAAACATACTATCCCGGTCGACTTTCATGGCTAACTACATTTTGATTGTTTCAATGAAGACGTACTATGGAGCTTTCAGTAAATGCATAGGACATTGTAGTGCACTTACGTATAACTCAAATAAATATAGTAGCTTAGAACGCTAGTGTACTTGTTCATAGCAGCTAAAGAGATAAAAAAAAGTACGTACCTTAGCATCTAAATCCTTATCTTTTGCAGATGTAACTCTCGAAGCTTGAGCACACCACCGAGTTCAAAATAAGCGTACCGCTGAATTTAAGCTTTTCAAGTGAATGAACAATATCAGTAAACTAACGACCCGTCTAAAATGCAGTGCATCAAAAGATATTTATGTTCCTGAAAGGTTCAGCTAAAATAACAGGAAATCAAATAAGGTTGTTTGTTGTTTACGCAGGTATAGCTTGGTATAGCTGGACATCATGATGAAAACTAAGAAGAGTCACGGTTTCCTGTATACATCGATTGTTAGAAACAGGCTCATGGATGGGTAAACAGCCCTAAGATATGAGCTAAAACCGTAAAAAGAAAAGGAAGGTTATAAAACACAAGAGAAAATACTCTCTCGGTTTGAACCCCTTGCTCCGGCGAATTTTCTTGTACAAGCTCAGCACAACCACGGCGAGAATAGACAAGCGCGTTTTTCGGTCGCAAGCGGAGAGCCATTCACGCCGAGGTTATGAAAGCCAATAAACAAATGACGACATGCCGCGAGCAAAGGTTACGGCTGAAGTCGGCAGTGCGGCGTTGCGTTGGAAAACGAATCGCAGTCGATTTCAAAATAAGCCGAGCCAAATTAGGGCTCGTAACACTAAACAAGGATTGCTCATGGACTCAGCAGTAAAGCAAGCACGCCTGCAGAGACGGCGGGAGAGCGAGTCAGCGGACAGTCGTCGCGGGACCAACATCGGCCTCCTTCCGGTAGTGGACGAGGAGAAATAAAAATAAATAGAGAAAGGCATGATAAAAGTCCAGGCAGCTAAAAGTAGTGCAGAGAGAAACACGGCGACAACCCGACGAGGGCAGCTCTCCTTTTACGATGACAGTCATAAAACGAAGTGGAGCCAGTCGAGGAGTAAGCTGGGCTCTCGAGCCGAGAATATGCACGCCCGTCTACCCTGCTCTACCCTGCCCCGGTCGGTTGGCCGCTTGGTCTCTATGTTGCGTTGGAACTGTTTGAGTGCGCTGCCCTCTTGGTCCTCGCCTATGGGTGGTTTCGAGCTTCGAGCAGAGCTCCCTATTTCAGGTCGGATGGGTGTTTCGCGACAGACGCAATGCTAGTGCCACCAACAAGGGGTGCTCAAACTAAGGGGGAAAAAAAAGGCAATGCCTTGCAGTACCGCGATATCTTCTTTGAAGTTCGAAAGGCTAAGTAAATATACAAACCGTGGTAGCTCAGTGGCAATGGCGTTCGGCTCCACAGTCCCAAGTCGCAGGCTCTATCCCGACCTCGGGAGGTACGTATAGATTTCGACGGCAGCGAAATGCATGCAGCACACATCGTGTACCGAGATTTCAGAACAAATTGAAGGCCAGCTGCGGGGATGTTTCTACAGAACCCGTGTGTGTTATATAGGACGCATCAATCAATCAATCAATCAATCAATCAATCAATCAATCAATCAATCAATCAATCAATCAATCAATCAATCAATCAATCAATCAATCAATCAATCAATCAATCAATCAATCAATCAATCAATCAATCGAGCAATCAATCAATCAATCAATCAATCAATCAACACACCTCCGGCATAGCCCTCGAACACAGACCAGCTGCTCTCAGTACTGAAAGGCGTCAGGGGGACAGGTACGCCGACGCTATTATACATGTTGCTATACACACGCTTCTTTTGCTATTGCCTGACACATTCACACCATGTGGAAATGATAGCATAAGTCACTCGTGTTGTTCTCTACCAAGTCCGGAGTCAACCGGATGTTGTCACTGAAAAGGGTGCATGTATCTTACTGTGTAAATGTAAGATGCTGCTATATTTATATTCATTTTCTTTTTAAATTTTACCCTCAGCCTTTGAATTAGATACTTACATATGCATTTCCGAGAGAAGTGAGGAAAACATTTTGACATCGGTCGCGTCATATTTCGTTGAGTCGTTGAGAAGCAGCTTCTGTGCAGTTATGTAGCGATAAAAAAAAAGAGAACGACAACATAAAACTTGTGAATATGTGGTACATAGCCTTGGAGCTTCTGTTCTCAACGAGCAGAACATCAAAGGAAAAATCGGGGAGAGGGAGAGGTGGGTTAATATATGGCGCAGGGCTGTTAACAGAGCACTACAAATATTAAATATTGGTTGTGAAACTTCTACAAGAATTCTTTACCCGGCGTTATAGTTATTTGCACGAATCGATTTCATTCTTTAAAAAAAATATAGAAACTCATTAATAATGGATGTTTTTTGAAGTGACAAACTCTTGAAAAGAAATTAAGTGGGAAGATGGAAAGCGAGGAAAACGTTGTGACATGGCAAAAAAAAAAAAAAAAAAAAAAAAAAGCCCAAGAGGCATGACTAGGTAGAAAAGCAAACGTAAACGAAAGTGCAGTGGTATTTTGTTTTCTGTCTTTGAATGCTGTTTTTCGTTTAATTCGCCACTAGTGCGTTCGATGTAAATATGCGTGGAGTTCCTTAGTCTCTAGTTGGTCGACAGACGCCCTTGCTGTATGGTTAGCTACGTAGAACACATGTATAATTTCTTTCCACGATACTTTCCTCGAACGTGATAATTAAAAATTAAATATACAGTAGTTTCTCATTAGGTGACATTGTGACTTGTCTCCTTCTCGTTATAAATGTACAGTCTTTGTCAAAAGTTTAGAGCCCAGGGGGTTTGCTTCTGAGCCACACCATGTCGTTCGTAATGCGTTCCCAGAGTTCCAACTTTGCTGAAGGTAAAGATAATTTTTATCCTGCCCTCTCCAATCTCAACGACTTCCACGAATGCTAAAGAGGCGTCACTAGACGGATTAGAAACAGACCCCTTGTGCTCTAAACTTTTGACAAAGGCTGTACATGTACGTTTTAGGATCGCATTCGTTTCCATGCCACCGCACGTGTTGCTGTATCGACATCGGCCTGCGTTACTACAAAAATAGGAGGCACATTAGAGTTGATGCGGTAGCTCACCCTATGAACACTAGTTGTGGCGAAGTAATGGTATTACTAATAGTATTCATCACTAGGGCTAAATAGTAGAGCTAGGTAGTATAGTGGTACTACGAAATAGCAGAGTTTTGCAATCGTGCTATTTATTTCTGCTCATTAGTAGTGCTTATAAGTGGTTTTGCTTTGAACTAGGTGTTGCTGCTATGTAATGTGTGGTTGCTCTCCAGTTTAAGTTATGACGTGGTTTCTAAATTAAGGGCTCTAAACTATCACACTGTGCCAGCATTCCTCAGTGGCGTAGAAGAAGCGCGTCGGGCTTGCCACCATGGAAGGGCAGCGGTTCGATTTCCGCTTAACTACTTTCCATTTTCCGCAGGTGTGATTTCCTTTCTTGAAATCCTTGTGTTTCTTTGTGTTTGGCGCAGCATAGCTTTGGTCGCTTTTGCGGCATAAAACCCAATATAGCTAACTAATTACTTTCTTAAAAGGTGCTTCACCAGTGATCGCATGATGCCAGGACATCTGACGCTATTACTGCCTCGGCCAATGAGAAACTTTCATTGCTCTGGCGGCATGGTTTATAGCGAGCGTGCGCTAAAGCACTCTTGCGCTTATGTACTCGCAAACAGTGCGGTGCCTAGCCGTGCGGTGTGTCCCAGGGAACGAGGCCATGTGTGCATATCATCAGGTCATCGCTCTAAAACTTAGTAACAGCGACACAGGACATCTGCCGGAGTGCACGGCATGCTTTTGTAAAAATTTAGGCGCTTATCACAAGGTAGATGCCTCTGCATCAAAAAAAAAAAAAAAAAGGAGAGAAATTAGGATAAAATTAGGGGAAAGAGATGCATGTGGGCTATATGTGTTATATGCGAACATTCTGAAGTCTAATTTTTTTATAAACTAAATCTCAGGAGCTCTTCATATTCCACCTATACTGCCTCCGACCAACTTGTCAAATATAGGTGAAAACATAACAACTGTTCAGCACCCTGACGCAACAAACCGGCCGGCCTCATCTCAAGCTTAATGTCTGAATCATTTCATTACTTTTCTTCTGGGCCACGGACTTGGCGCCCAGTGCTTTCGCGTACGCCAAGCCGGCGTAGCTATATGCAAGTCGTGCTCGCTTTATAGGGATGCACTACCCTCAGCATGGAGCATTTTTACACCCCTTCAGGTGGAGTCCTCGCGATGTTTACCTGATACGTACTATGCACGCGACTTGGCCGTTTTCCTTCCTCATAGGCCTTGCCTCGCCCAAGATCGTTCGTCGCCGTCCGAGCATGGTACTGAGTGGTCCAGCCGGCGCCACAGCCGTAAACGACACCGTCACGGCGACGCCAGCCTGCCTGGAATGAGGGAAAGGGGGCGGCGGCAGTGCCCCAAACAAGCGGCCAGGTTTGCTTGTCCCGAGCAAAAGTCTGATTGGGGCGCTGTGCCTGCACCTTGTTTGCCCTCAATCACGCTGGAGTCAACAAGGACCCCTCGCGCTAACCTTGCCGGCTGGCTCGCTCGCCGGCCCTATACTGCGCGATCTGGACTCCAGGATGTGGGTTTGGGTTTGTGCGTGCGTACGTGAGTGTGCGTGCGCACATGCGTGGCCTGGCGCGCGTTTCGAACCAGGGCCCCACGTTGTCGTCTCATCAAAGCGAGCGCCGCCGTGGTGTCTACTCACGCGGTATCGTTCTTCGGCTCGGCATTGGCCGACCAGGCACATCCCTCTAAGCAAACCGAAATGTCGCGAGCCGGCCATGACGAGCGCGTACGAGCGTTGTTCGCTTTTTTTTCTTTTTTGTAGACCATTTCTGATGAACAAAACTGGTGTACGATTCGTCGATCCGCCGAGAAATCCCCACTCGACACTCGTTACGACCTAAAAATATTTGCTATAGGAGAAACTGCGCCGTGAGACTAGCTGGAACTCTCGTAAACATTGCTTAATCGCGTAGCTATCCAGGACTATTCGAAAAATGGCTATTCATATTACGCGGCAGGTTTTGGTTTCGTTCTCGCCATCAAATGTTTTGACAAGTCGGAGCAGTATGGTTATCACGTCAGCTTCATTTCGAGTGTTTAGAGAATCACGTAGACTCACGTAACTTTTGCGTGTTGAGATAGCGTTGGAACAAAAGTGGTTGCTACCACGCCCCGACGAGTTGCTCGGGGCTCTTGCGACATAGTACGACGTTTTCGTTAAGCAAGAGTAACATAGATGGAAGGGAAGAAAGTGACGTGCCTGCTTAAGTACAACAACATTTCGAGTACTATACACTACTTATGATGCTAACGGTACTTAGAAAAGATTTTGCGGACGATAAGTGCCGATTGTGCTAACTATAAAGAAGAGTACTGGCAACGACAACTCGCATAGACACTCACTGAAAAAGGCGTTGAAAATTTTAAAAATTGTGGTCTCTTTTTTTCCACAGTATTTAGCGCGAAGCGCCCATCAAAATGTAATTTAGTAAAACTGGACAATAGTTCAATAATAGTTCTTCAGGCCCCTTGGAGGTTTTCGTCATGTCCTTTCATATTTTCCATATATTAATATAGAATAATAAAAAAAAAAGGGGAGTGGAGTACATATGTTGAACACTCTCAAACGATTAAAGACATAGAGCTACCGAAAGACCCCGCATAGAAAATGAGGATATCGAGCTAATGGTAGAAAGCATAATTACTACATGCCCCAAGTTAGGGGATATTAACAGAGCCTACTCTAACGAGAAAGGTAATACGGACGCTTGGATCTAAGGAGTAACCTCGTGCTCAAATAATACA
The DNA here is from genome assembly GCF_055883805.1 of Amblyomma maculatum. NCBI lineage: Eukaryota > Metazoa > Arthropoda > Arachnida > Ixodida > Ixodidae > Amblyomma > Amblyomma maculatum. The sequence goes on from NC_139345.1 coordinate 32,585,756, forward strand.
TTATGTACGCAACAAGCAAAGGGATGCCAGCAACTGCATCATGATTACGTCTGGCGAGTTTGTGTTACATGTCGGCCTATCCGCGGTACAATAACTACAATGTCACAAGGGGAAAACTCTAAAAATTACAAGCCCGCTACAATGAGCCGCTCGAAACGATAACCGCCTCTTGCTTCGAAAAGCCGTTCGAAATTTCGTCTACGTCAGTGAAAGGCAATCCAGCTAGGATATCATTAAAACCCGTAAGCTCCTACGCGGCTCTACGTACGCGTATGCAAGAATATGGCATTTACAGAAGCCATACTATAAACGTCCCTCCCCACTCTTCTCTCTCCTTTCTTTTGGTGCATCTTCTAAGCAACTAGACTGTCGTCGAAACATTCCTTCATTTCTCCGACCTACACCTCGAAAATGCGAATATTGTATGCCAACAGCTGGAAGTGTAACGCTCACCCAAAATTTAAATCCTCGTCTCACACGATAAGCTGAGGCCGTCTTGAGCAAAGTGCGTCCGCGCCTCCGCGACCATTGATGACGCACTTGGCAAACAAAAATGGCGCGACCACGTCCTCAAGAAAATTCTAAACAACCAGCCCTAACCACACCACCTGCGGGACTTTGTTCCCGTTGCTATCAGCCTACGCCCGACGTAGAGCACTTCGTGTGGCCAATCATGGCCTACGCCACGCGGGCACACGACACCGGAATCGACACGTCCGAGGATACCATGACTGGATCCAACCACATAAAAATTCTTCTGCCGCTATCACAAACCCGTGGAACTAGTGCGTTCAGCCTCCACATCATAATACAGCGTACACTGAAATTCTATGATGCGCAGGGCGCTTACAGCTAACACTTTACCTATTAAGGTCTGCCCTAATCCCCACTCATGGGCTTAGGTTTACCACTCCGAAACAAGTTCATTCATTCTTATAAAAAGAGAAACACGAACGTCATTTCGCAAAATAATAGCTAGAATGAAGAATAAGCGAAATTCAGCAGGAAATTGCGAGGTGTGGAACAGCCAAAACGTGAAATCCAAGGAAAGGTGACCGCAGCCGGAAGCGGAACGTGATTAGATTGTGCGTTTAGATTAATGAACTGAAGCTTGAAGATTTGTTTTCTTATGGCCCAGCTCAGCACGAGACGAATGAGTAATGGGGCGAATGAGCGATTAACGCGATAAGGCACAGATGTTCACTTTCATATCACTTGAGTTTTCTCACAGAAACAAGTGTCACCAGACGTAAGATAACTGCTGTCAAACTCCTGCCTGCCGTAGTATGACAAAGTACCTCTGCAGTCGCTGCAATGTCTCCCTCTGCACCGAGGGCTCTTGAGGCCTTTCACAGTGCATAAGCGGAGTGTGCAAGGTCCATAATCAACCTTTCGCTTTAAATTGCTGTTTGTTATGCTCTTCTGGCATGAGTGTCTCGTATTCTCAGTGTGTCACTATTTTGTTTCCTACTTAGCCCGGTTACCTCGACCACCTCAGTGCTTGATGTCCTCATATGAGGACACATTGAAAATATAATAAGGATTACTCCAAATAATTTTTTTCGAGATCTTTGTGGCCTACAGCGATATTTGTGGCGGAGAAAAATGTTTTTCTCATCTACTCTGTTTAATTCATGCATGAAAGGGAAGCTTCAGAGGCACATAAGAAAAATGACATCATGTCTATGTACAAGCGTGTTTAAGTCGTGAGTTGCTATACTGTCTTGTCACTTCAGTGAAATGCAAGGAAGTATTCCTTTCCTTTTGTAGTTTCCTATACAGCGCACTATGTGTCATTCCGCATCATGAGAATTTTATTTCTTAGTGTTTCTTAGAAAACCTACTGTCGTAGTTTCCCTGCTAATAAAAAAGAAAAAAAAATACACGAAGCTTCTCAACGGAAACCACATCGATGTAGAAAATAAATGGAAGTTGCAGCGTATGGTGCAAACGTAAGAAGCGGTGTCATCTTCCGTCATCAAAGCCATCCTAGACGGAGCACCTTGGATCAATACTCATGCAAAAAGAAAAAAAAAAGAGCAAAATAAGGAAGTAAAATAAGAAAACATGAACGGAATTTTACTCACCGTTCATATCTCTTGTCCCTCATATTCTGGTATATTTATCTGTACTTTCTTGCCCGGCTAGCGCACATAAAGCGAGACCTTTACGGCTATCAAGACAGCGAACGCTCGAGCTTGCTTCCTGCAAGCACTGGCTACACTTCACGGCATGATTGTATTTTTCTTTTATCGATTATCTTGCAAAGTAGAAAAATCCAAAAACTGAGAAAGCTGATATACGTTGTTACGAGCCCAAAGTACGAGTAAGCCTTGAAAGAAGTAGCGTCACAAAAGAAGAAAAAAAAAGAATTAATAGTACTAGGCGCGGATGGGAGTTAAGGCGAGAGGGGGGGAATTCCGCAAAGCGGGAAGTAAGGAGAGTGGGTATTGACGGCTTGAGATGACGATAACAACCTCTCGGTTCCTCCGGGCAGTTCTAGAACATCGGCTCGGTTCCTTGCTTCGGACACACGCACACCATGGTGGGCTAAACTTAAGGAAACAACCGCCTGACCGACCGAGAGATCGACCAACCAGCGGACCGTCGGACAAGTAGGCGCTGGTAGAAAACCCACCCCAACGTGCTTCGACGACAGGAACGCAAAAGCCGAAACAAATAGTGGTTTGTAAAAGTGAAAGCGCAAATAGGGGCACTGAGAGGTGAGAACAAAGCACAAGTATCCAAAGAAATGGGGTTTCGATCGGAGCTAAAACCTGAGTCATTGAAATAAACGCGTGGAAGAAGGGAGAGGAGTGTCGGAACATTGTGTGTTGGCTTTCTTGGCCTCGAGTTTCTTTCTATTTCCTGACTAATTCTATGGATGCGGGAGCCAAGAACGTCGCGGCATCGGCTCCGGGCGGCGTTTTTGGAGGTGGTGCACTGCGAAAAGCAATGGGAGCTTTGGTTGGCGTAGGCGCTGGCGATGGGGGTGAGACGGCGGCTACCAAGGGAAAGGAAGTGGGGAGGGCGGGCTAGGTTCGTAGAGGACGTTGGCGACTTTTGGGGTGCCTCCGCGCGTGCCTTGCGGACCAAGAGAAAACAGAGGGTCGCCCGCGAGTGAGGGCGGGAGAGATTGCGAGTGGTCCTAGTGCAGTTTCACTGGCCAAATAACGGGTTGTTCTCCGCGTCGAGATGGGTCTGCCGGAGAGCGTGATTGCAGGGTTGCCAGACCGTTAGGATGAATCTGGGCCGGGACAAATTGCGCCAGACAGAGATTGCAGTGACTGCGTGCGGCGCAGGAGGAGACGTCGCTTGCCCCTCGCTGGATCTGCTCCTGCTCCGTCGACGGGATGGTATCCGCGCCCGGAGAGGGTACGTCTCTTCAGTCGCCCGTCCATCCTCCAGTGCCACTGGCCGCCGATCCCGCTCCGCGGCGGACCGTCTTGCGCCAAACGCCACTAGGGATCTCTTTTTCTCCTTCTATTGACTCCCTCTCGTTTGATTTCTTTTCCTGCGGTTTGTATTTGTTTCTTGTATTTTCCTCCTCTTCTGATCGCGTGTCGTCTGGGACCACTTGGCCACTCGGCAGCCATCCATCAACTTGTGGGTTGGGAACGGTGACGACGGAATGAGAACGGAAAAATAAAGAAAAGAGAGGGAGGAGGAACGGAGAGAAAGGGGCGCAGAAGCCGGACCTAATGACCGCCTTTGCCGGACCAGTGCCGCCGTAATTATTCTCCGGGAGCACACAGCTCAGGCGCCAGCCAAGGTCGGGCGTTTTGTTTCGTAGTCTCCGCCCTTACTCGCTTTCAACGACTCCAGCCTGCGGGGCTTCCAGAGTGGGGCCGATAGAAAAGAGCAATTAATACCCTCTTCCGACAACAGTGGCAGGTCCGTGCTATCCGGCTCGCAGAGTGATTCCGTCACGATTTTAAGGAAGAAAAAAAGAAGGGGCGTAACTCGTCTTCGGTGCGCAACCTCGATATCTGTAGGTGCTCTACGTCAACCTGCTGTCATGCTGACACCTTCGTAAAAAGAGAAAAAAGAACGAAATTTTTTGCTTGAGAAATAGTTAAGAACAAGTTGTTAACGCAAAAATAGAAACGAAGCGACAGTGACTTGCTTCAGGGCTGTAAAAATGAGTGATAGCCGGTATGAGGTGCAGCGCGATTGAAAAAAAAAAAAAAAAAAATGGTGAGGAGACACAGACACACATACAAAAAAAAAAAGGAAACAGAATTCTTGCACATTTAAATCTCACCATGCTGTCTTTGTGCGCCCGAACAAGCGGGCATATCACACAGAAGCGGAAAACACGCAGAAAAAATGCCGTTGAACGTATATAAAATACACCCTAGGAAAATTTCAAGAAATCTTTCCTCGAAAGACGTCAGATGTACCACTGGTGTGAGACGACTTATTCTGAGAGCCTGATCTGTTTCTGGCTTTAAAATACTAGGATATATCTATGCGCCCTCGGTATAGTAACCGACCTCCTAGCTCGCCAATGAAGGCGTTTCGTTGTCTTAAAAGAGCGCTTAACTCGACGGCATTTTTTCTTTTCTTTGCCTTTCTACTTCCAACAAGTAGGTCCGTGAAGTAACAGCATTCGAGTTGTCGCACATGTTGCTGAGATAGCTGTATATTGCATATCCAACAAAAATTCACAGAAAACAAATGAGGTTCATGCGGAATACAGGCACGAACATTCTGTTTTAAAATATCTTTTAAAGTAGCCGCACGGTTATTTATTCACCCGCGCAAGAGCAAAACTGCATCACAGAAAGGAGGAGACCGTTCAACTCCAACACCCACTGGACTGAGCAAGTTTTTTCTTCTTCTCTCTGACGTCACTCCTTGGACTGAGCAAGTTTTTTCTTCTTCTCTCTGACGTCACTCCTGTACTGTGCATACTCTCATAGGACGTACGCGTTCATTCGTGGCTTGACACCTTCAGGTTACCGCAGGTGTAATTACTTAATCTACACCAATATCGCACGTAAAGAACTACAAATTCATGCAGTGCATCTTATTAAGTTTACGCCGTGTAGATAGAACACAATGCCTTTGCGGTTATATAAGCGTCTAAGATCAGTGCTTTTATATGGCAGTGATATTCGGAAGAGATAATAAAAAATGGTGGGGGTTAAAGCATGGCCTGAATTTGGTTATACGATTGAAATATCTTTAAGCATTGCTTCTCTCTCTCAATTTTTTTTTCTTCCACTCCCACCTTTATCCCTTCCCTAGTGATGTGGTGCAGGTGTCATCCTATGAATGTGACGATCAGTGCGCCTTTCCTTTCCTATAGACCAATTTACATTTTAACGCGAATGCCTTTCTTGACCCATGCTTCATTTGACCAGCATGTGTGTCCGGAAAGTGTGCAAGCTAAACAGTGCGAAGGTTAACGGGACACAGTCAAGAAGACAGCGACACAGCGCTGACTAGCAAGGGAGTTTCTAGACAGCTCTGTGTCTATGTGTTTTTGACTGCGTCCCTGCACGCTCCAAGTGTGCTATTTCCCACAATAACGGCCGATCGCCCACGACAGCCGTCAGTGCGTTGTACAGTTGGCCAGTGCGTGCGCTGTGAAAGTTGCCCGGACGCAGAGCTATTGCGGAGGCCCGCCCGATGTGCCGAGTGCTCAGTGACTTAAGACATTTGCGGGTGGGCCTCAAGCAAACTACTGTATACTGTACCATAGTGTATAAATTTCTTTTATTTTTACCTACCCTTTTCTTTCTCCCTATCGCTCACCTCTTTGATTTCCTCTACCTTCTCCTCGCTATCCCTTTATTTCCGCCGCCCCAGTTCAGGTGCTTCAGATATAAGATAGCAGATACCGGGGCTGGCACACATCTTTTCTTTCCTTTTGTACATATAATAAATAACCACTAGAACAACAACTGCGTCCCGTTACACTGCGCGCTGATTTTCCGAGAAACACGTACCAACTGGCCTGGCTATTTTCTATAATAATGAAAGTACAACCATTAAGTGTGACCAGAAAATATCTGTTCTCACCTGTTAATCATAAAGAGATCGATAAGAATTAAATAAGCTACTGGTAATTAATCATGATAATTCTGATTTGACTAGTCTTTGTTATGGTTAATAATAGTGTAATTAATGGACGACTACGCCACTTACCTTAACTGAAGGAAATGTAGTTTTCAAGTAAGCAGAAAATATAACTTTGCCCATTTCGGGTATACATTTCAGGCATGAACAATGAAAATTGATTTAATTTCCCCGTCCACCCTTCAACGGCAAAGTAGAGTTTTCAAGTCTTGTGCATGTGCTTTTCTTTTCAAATCAATACTCTATCATATTACCATAACTCCAGAGTTCTTGCGAAACACTTTAAGCTGTTACACATTGCCCAGTGCTTGCTATTGGTCTTCAGAATTTGCCTTTTAACTCAAGAATTATGTCTTGCGCACGCAATAGATGTTTAAATAAAGCAGAAAGTATTCATCAAATCTTCAACTGATGTCGCACCAAACTGCATATCGACTGGCTCTCGACTCATCCTTTTCTGAACTGGGGCTTCTCGAGCTATGTTTTCAGGTGGTGCCGAAAAATAAGCTGGTCACATAAGAAGTACTCTTTGCAGTGCGTCAGGTCGACGTTGTACAAGCTTCAGCTTGGCTTTTACTCTGCCAGACTTTGGACCTATGCATAGCTTGTCGTTTCATACTTAACCAGCCAAAAGACGATACACAGCTGTGTATCGTCTTTTTGGCTGGTTAAGTATGAACCCATACCAACGTGCCCAGTCATCAAGCTTGTCGTTTCTCCCATATAACTTAAAATCCCGTTCGCAGACCTGAGATATTGAAAAAGAAAACAATTTAAAACGAAACAGGGCCTACAGTTCCAAAGATAAGTTCCAAGACGTAGGACACTTTAAGGACTAGAATTTCGTCTAATTTCAGGGCACATTGACGTCAGAAATACTGAGTTTGATATAGAATTTAATGTAATAACGTGGACTCCAATGCTGTAGAACCTGCTTTTTGAGGCAAGAATCGGTGACCACATTATCTTTCAACATGCATGCACCCGGCCTAGTGCAATGCGGAGGAAACGTCGCCAACAGCATTAAAATAATCATGTTTCCCTTACCAGCGCTTCCTTGGTGTAAAGTACGCTGCATGACTGTGTTTTTACGACTGAGCCCTTCTAGATGGAAGGGCAAATGAAGAAACGCACAGAATCTCCACCATCTTAACTTCAATGTCACTGCGGTACACACCTTCCAGCATCGATGCACCTATCACTGAATCGGTGCTTATATGCTTGAGATGAAATCAACTGGAGTTTAATAAGATATGCTTCCCTAAGAAAAGAACACAATTAGGCCGCATGACCACACTACAAACCACGTGTAAAACAAGGAAGCCACTGATGTTTATTGCAGTGTGTATGTGTGTGTGCTTCAGAAATTGGATAAATAAAAACATCGGAACGGAGACTTTTTTAGCTTCAAAAAATATTTTATTTACTACAATTAAAGCATCTGATAAAAATATTTTCTTTTTGCTGTGAAACACAGAAAAAAAGAATTTAAACAGTACTAGAAGGCGTGCACTGATGGGATGCTACATTCGAACATTGCGCTGATCTGATAACTGAATTTTATTCATGAATCGATTCTTTTCACAGAAGAAACAGGTGACAAATGAAGCCTACAAATATTCCCACCTCATGTCCCACTTCCTCATCTTCCTAGTACCAAACTTCCTGTTCCATGGCTGAAAGGGGCGTGCTGCTTTCGCAAGATCTTTCACAATCAGTGATGGTCAGCTTCGATGCTATCCCGTGCCGCTTCGTCAGGGTTTCGGCCTATTACTTCAGTCCTTTGGTAGCAAGGTTCACATTCGCAAGCGTGTCAGTGGATGAGAAGGTTCTTATCCCCTCTCTTTTTAAGTTCTTCCTATGTTTACGTAGTTGACCCTTTAAACAACGCCGAGTTTGACATACGCTACTTTTATGATTCATAAAATTGGTTTGGCTTCGTTTGCGGGGCTTAACGTCCCAAAACAACTCAGGTTACGAGAGACGCCGTAGTGGAGGGCTCCGGAAATTTCGACCACTAGCAAACATTACAAGTGCCATTAGCATTTCGCCGTTTGCCAACTCTGACTGAAATCCACTTTGCTAAACAGCTGTACATCCTCTGATTTGTTTTCTCTCAGCAAGCGATAAAAAGTGATTTCGCGCTCCAACAAGGTTTGCATGCGTATCGTAATGGCACCTGCGTCATGTCAACATTTTTTTAACCCGACAGCAGTAAAGGCCCCGCTACGAGCATGGCTGTGCCAGGTGGTAGTTGGCAGGCGAAATGGCCGTGCTTTGATTGGTCGTCAAGTTCTGTGACGTCACAACATTTTAGGAGCTGAAAACTACGGCTTCGCCTTTGAGATGGGAAAGTGAAATCAGAACTGGCGCCATTGAGTGCTTCACAAGGCCGGTCCATTACTCTCCCAGAGGCTTACGTCACGACTACCGGACGCGCGATGAAGGGTAAGCAAATGAACGCACGGGTATGAGTAAAGTGGAGAGGGGGCACATGGTAACTCGAGTCAGGTCTGGGCTCGCACCTTCATCTGCTGACCTTATATCGCTCATTCGGTTGTGGTGACGTAAGCTGCTGAGATGCGCTGTTCATGTCTCGGTGGTGACGGTGGAGATTCTGGTCCTAGTCCACGCAGGCATGTAAATACGGCATGGTTAAAGCGAGGATTTATGTCTATATCGAGTAGTTTTAATATAACGTACTAGCTCCTGAATGCGTGTTAATGATCAGTTGTGGCATAATAGAGACGGAAATAAAAATATGCAAATTAAGCGAGTAGTAAAGTGTATGCAAGGAGACAGAGCTACCGAACAAGAGTCATTAACAATGTCGCGTCATATTTTAAAGGCTCATGCCAACTTGCGCCATATTCCTAAACCTTGTTTGTTTATTGCAGTCGGTTGATAGCTCGCTTCGGTTCCTTTATGTTTACCTTTAGTTTACCTCGTAAAGACATTCGTCTCCCTAGACGAGTAAGACGACGTAGCATAGCGATCTAGCGTTCCTTTCTTCGTTAGCGCGAAAAATGGCCCGATGGGTAACAAGCTTGCTTTCGAGCAGCACCCGGCTCCTGGCTCAATCCAAACTGCGTGTACCTGGCGCTTTAAAGAGCTAACGGTTAAATGTTTCTTACTGCAGAAAATCCAACGTTGGCGTTGTGAGCGAGAATTCATTGCTCTGACACTCGGTAGTTGGTAGGTGACATCGCCGCACGCCCGCTGATTCATCGACGGCTTGTGTGACATAACCAAGCCACATGCTAGGGGCATTTTTTTTAACCTACACCAGCTACCCCAGTGTAGAAAATCTCCTATACCTCCAATGATATTTAGGTACACTAGTGTAGCTGGTGTAGGATAAAAAAAAAATGGCCGCTCTGTTACAAAGGAGGAGCTGCCAACGCATGTTGTTCATTGGAGGGAGGGTGGGATAGGAATAAACTTTCCAGTGCTCTTGAAGGCCAAGCCAGACACATTGTACTCCTATTGGCCACGCAGGTACACTCGTACGGCTTGCCTAAAACGGGGCTTTATGTCGGCTCGGCTTGTCACCTGCTACCGGTTGCTGGTTAACATGGCAGCGTAGGGCTGGATAATAATGTGTTATAATAAGAATGTGTAAAATTCTTAGAGGTCCCTGTAAAGGGGTTCTTAATTAAGCTAGCAGAAGCTACATGTACGCGAACGAGTAACCGCCAAGGGAAGCTTTACGGGAGTAATTAAGGGTATCGCGTCATACCGTTAACGACGGATGTTAAGTGTCTCCCACAATTTTCTTTCAAGCTACCGTAGAGACATACTGCTGTACTTACGCCTGTAGGCTTTAGCTGGAGCTTAGGCAGACAGCATTTTGGTGTCAAAGGGTACGAAGACGCTGGCATTAGGAGACGTCCAAGCGTGGGAAGCCTATTGGTCCACAATGAACTTGCGCCATTGCGTGAGGGATCCGTGCAGTTATGTTCTCTATTACGTAAATAAATATTGTTGTTAGTAACTGCCGAAATAGATCATTAGGTCTGGCGTTCAGCTGCCACCGTATTCTTCGAACTGAAGCCTACAGTTTATTTTAAATCTGGATTATAAACCCCTAGGTCGGCTTATATTCAAGGATTTATAAATATAGTTCACAATGGAAACTTTCATAAAAAGTATGATGCAACAGTGCTAATGGCGCCTATCTGCTGCTCCCCTAGCGGATCCTCGTTCGGGTACGCATAGAATTGCTGCTTCGGTGAAACTTTCGGCTCACCTGATGGTGGTAACGTAATGCACTGTCGCCGGAGGAGCATAAGCATCTACAACAGTGCGTCTCTAAAATACACCACTGCCGCTCAATGGGAATCGAGCGGCCATGAAGTGCTATGGTGGTCACGTGGATAGTTGCACTGCAGTAGCCGCAATTACCAGATATACTGCTGCAATAACCAATACCATCTACAGACCCCCCCCCCCCCCCCCTCCCTTCTTCCCCTAAAGGTAAGGAAACCGCGCCTTTCCTTTCCTATAAATAAATCAGGAAAATGAAAATTGAAAGAATGGACAGGGACGCGTCTCAGCCACCGCGCACTTTTCCGGATAAGCGATTGCTGTAGCAAAATGTCTATCTTGTCGCCTAGAATATAGTGACAGCATAAAACTCGTCGCAGGAGAAGCACTTGCGGCGCACTCCACCACGAGCAATAGATGCGGATAGCGCGGCTCTGCCGCTTTTCTTCTTTTCTATTTTGTGGCGCATTCGGTCGCATTCTCATGTCCTTGCGCGGCCACATCAAGCAGATGTTATCTAGCTGTCAAGCACTTTTCGACATCAGCGTCGAACCCTCCTTGTCTTGGAAATTATGAAGAAGCTTTCTTGCTTTTCTTTTATCATGAGCCACCAGCTGGCAGAGTACCTCTGTCAGTGCAACGACTGATGCATGTTCAAAGGGCGTGGTCAAAGTCACGCAATGCGCTGGGACCATTTAATCAGTTGTAAGTGCAGTTTCTATCTATAGCTACTTTTTAGAAAAGCTGTTTTCATTCTTGTCGCGAAGGCCGAGTAGTCGAAACAGTCATAATTGTAGTACACAGGTACAGCAATTGTCGACATAATCAGTGTGACGCTGGTCATGTCCGCTAGTTGGCACCATCATCACCACTCTAGATAGATGCGCACGAACGAACGCACACAGAGGTATGCAAATGCGGTCACAACCACATGAAAAGCTATGCACGAAAAGTGCGGCGTGCAGGGCATGAAATTGAAGCCCGTAGCTGTTGATAGAAACAATAGAACTGACGTGCCTGTAAGTAGAATGCTCTCGGAAGAAACATCCTAGAAAGAAAGACTATCAAGGACCTAAAAGAAAAAAACAAAAACACACACACAAACAAACAAACACGTCATATTCAAGCCGTCAGCCAACAGCGCAGTATTATGCAGTTAGGAGCGCAACCATGAAATATCTCCTATATTTATCCTTTAAGAATCAAATTACTTCCCTCTGCCAAGCGTTTAACTCTACGAGTACACAGGCTTTTATGAGCCGTTGATACCAACCCTTATTTGGGTTATAAAATTTCACTACTCTTTTCCCATGGTTAGTGAGGGCTGGTGAAATTTCGCTTTGCCTAAAGAGACGTAATCGCTACTTTCGTTCCATTTCTAATATCGGCTTACAGCTGTTGCCTCTTGAAATTGGAGAGCAAATCTTGCTGAGCGTGGGAAGTTTGTGATAGATATACGATGAAAAAACAAAAAGCGAAGTAAAGTGACATGCGTGCCACATCCTTTCAATTTTTTTTTCTCTCCTTTGTTTCGGAAGAAAGTCATGTTGACATTTTTCCACTTAGGTCAGCGATCCGTGTGGAACACTTTGTGTGGTTTCGCCCACAAAGGCTTGGTATCACCGTGGCGACCATGCTGCGTCTCCCCCCCCCCCCCCCCCCCCCCCGCCTCGTTTTCCCTACTTCACAGCAACCAGTTGTGCCGTTAGCTTGTTCGCGCTCTTTGCAATAACGCGAAACGCAGTTGTCTCGGGAGCCGTGCTCTTTTAGCGGTCGCCGTCAGCGCAGAAGTAGCAGCAGCAGCTTCAAAGAGGATCGGCAGCGGTAAAAGGGAAGAGACCGCATGCCTCCCAGCATCGTCCTCGCATCCTCCTCCTGCCCTTCCTCATCTCCTTTTATTCGTTTGCCCTAGCCCGTTTATTGCGTAGCCGGTGGTTTCCCCCGCCCGTTCGTCTTATATTGGTTCCATGCTTTGCCGTCTGCTCCGTGCCGTCGCAGCACTATGGCTGCGTGTTTGCCCCAATCTATTGTTTCTCGATATCGCCGACCGCTTTTTCTGAGTCGCGCACTTGCCCCCTGTGTGAAAAGCTTAAGGATGGTCGAGAACAGAAGCTACAATGCGGTACTAGCATTAAAACGTCTTATTATCGCAAAAAAGCAAAACAAAACAAAGGGAGCACTTTGGACCACTCAAGTGTGATGAGGTGAGAAAGATTTTATAGCGCAGTGGTTGTTGTCTTTAGCGCGATGTTTACTGAAGGTTGTTATTGTGTCTTTCGCGCGGTGTTTGCTGAACTGTAATGCTTAATCTTGCACCTTCTAGACCGAATGGAGTGAAACGAAAAGGCGCTCGTATGCTGTGCGATGTCAGTGCACGTTGAAGATCTCCAGGCGGTCGAAATTACTCCGTAGCCTTACCCTACACAACCTCTTTCTTTCAGCCTTGTCAGGAGTTCCTTGCACCGGAAATGGTTCAATACGTTTTCTTACTGATTCCTATGAAGCTTGCAAGGAAATCGCTACTCTGGGTTCGCAAGATGCAACAGCTACGGCCATACAGCGCCTCCTTAAACGCCACCAACTCGCGACAAGAACTGTCGCTATTCACAGGACTCCAGGTCACTCGGACGAATCAGGGGGCAATGCGGCCGCACACGCCGCGGCTGCCTTGGTAGGTGGGATGTCCACATTTACTTCCCCACCCCCCTTGCTTCATCCTTATTCGACCTTGGGCGGGCAAGTCCCCCCTTCTCTTGCCCTTGTGCACTATACTCGGACCAGTCTTCGTAGCCTCAGTCAGCATCGCATGCAGGTGGCCACACCAGACCCACCTTTTACGAGAAGAACCCACCTCACCCGAAGTCAAGAAGTCTTTTTGAATAAGCTCATCGCCCATGCGGCTTACACGCCACGTATTATGGCCCGCTGCCGTCAGTATACGGAGAAAATGATTACGTGCTTCCACTGTACGACTCTAACTCGCGGTGGCATATTTCATCTACACTGGGATTGCCCTGCTTTTTCTATTGGACGCTCCGAGATCAAACCCTACCGCCTGAACTACCGTTCCCTTCTAGAAACTGATGCTAACACACAGATAATATATGCCAAGTATGACTCGCTTAGTGGCCTGGTTAGAGCAATGTGATTCGAGTGACGACCTAAACAATGAAGATTCTGTCTACTCCCCTTTATCCCCATCCATGGCCATGAGCCTTGCCATTCAATAAAGGACATTCAATCAATCAATCTTTCACTCCTTACGGCGCGATGCAAGTGTCCACGCAGAAGTTTGACACAGCGCCTTTTGGAGCGAACGCCTCACTACGGCAGGTAGTTTGAGCTTTCAGCGTAGCGCCGGTTCTCACCTTCGACTTTGACAGATGCTGCGCCTTTCATTTCTTATAAACAAATTTACAATTGGTTGGTTTGGTTGGTTTGGGGGGTTTAACGTCCCAAAGCAACTCAGGATGCTAAATGTTCACTACGCTAGGGAGAACCAGTCATCGCGTGAAACTAAATTTGACCTTCAAGTGACCTTGATCTAATGAAGTGTGAGTGTCCACGATTCTATGCTGCCTGCCCGCAGTATACTGCGCCTTCCTTTACCCAAAAATTCATCAAGAGAAGGAACTCTTGGTCGCCATGGGTGACTACAACAAAGACCCAATACGTGAAACATATTTCGTGTTATCCTCCCTTGATGGGGCTGGGACAGGTGGGTCACCGCCGCTTGCGGCGGGGGCTAGCCTGCCACCGAGTTTTTATCTGTTGTAGGCCGTCATTGTACCCTCCACCGCTTCGGTGGTGGACGACGGCTGTTGCGACGCGCGTCCTCATCTCCCTCTGCTTTTCTTTCTTCTCTATTTTCTCTTTTGTCTGCACGAGGCAGCGAAGGTGGCTCAGCTACAGAGCCAGTAGCAGGTCCGTGCATTTTCTTTTTCTTCTTCCTACAGCCACAACAACTTGATTGATTGATTCATAGGAAGGGAAAGGCGCGGTAACTGTCTCACTTGTTTTTCTGTGGACACCGCAACCGCGCCGTAAGGGAAGGCAGGAAGGTGGGAGTGAAAGTGGATAGAGAGAAAGAGGAGCCGTAGTGGAGGGCTAATGTTTACTGATTTTATTTTATAGGAAGGGAAAGGCGCGGTAACTGTCTGGGGTGGGAATTCGGTGTCGCTGGTTAGAGCGACGGGAGACCTGTTGGTCCGGCCCACCTTTTTCTCGGCGATCCCTCGGTGTCCGGTTGACTCTGGCGACTGTTGTTGACAGCCACTGTTGTTGCTGTTGCGGCCCGGCGTGTGTGACCGGCCCCGTTGTTTGGAGGCGCTGCGGTGGGGTCCGCCTGCAGGACCTCTCTTGTCTTGGCACCTCTACCTAGCCGTAAGAGAAGGGAGGAAGGTGGGAGCCAAAGTGGAAAGAGAGAAAGAGGAGACGTAGTGGAGGGCTACGGCGCAATTTCGACCACCTGGGGATTTTTAACGTGCGCTGACATCGCACAGCACACGGACCATCAACTTTCGTGTTGTTGTTGTGGCTGTAGGTAGAAGGAAAAGAAAATGCACGGGCCTGCTATTGGGGGGTGGCTGTTTCTGGCCCTATGGGGCTGGGACGGTAGGTCAAAGCCGCTTGCGGCAAGGCCTAGCCAGCCACCGAATTTTTATCTGTTGTAGGCCGTCGTTGCACCCGCCACCATTTAGGGGGTGGACGACGGCTGTTGCGGCGGCGTATTTGGGTTTGCTCGGTACGGTGGCTCCGCAAGGGACAAAACGACAGAAGAGCCGAAGAAAGCGTGCTGTTCCGACTGGTGCAGTGGTAAGACGCCCGACTACTGTGCCGGAGTTCCCGGGATCGAATCCCGACTACGGCGGCTGCGTTTCGATGGAGGCGAAACGAAGTGGCGTCCGTGTGCTGTGCGATGTCAGCGCACGTTAAAGAACCCCAGGTGGTCGAAATTTCCGGAGTCCTCCACTACGGCGTCTCTCATAGCCTGAGTTGCTTTGGGACGTTAAACCCCACAAACCAAACCAAACCAGCATCTACCGCCCCCAGGAGCCGAGCAGCCTAGCGATTAGCGGCGCATGCTTTTTCAATGGGCGTCATTCTGGACGCGGCACCAGCTTGAGAAAGCCTCTACTACTACTACTATTGCTACTACTACTACTACTATTATTATTATTATTATTATTATTATTATTATTAGTAGTAGTAGTAGTAGTAGTAGTAGTAGTAGTAGTAGTATAGAGGAAGACTCGTTTCACGAGGTTGGCACTGAATTGTCTGTATGTAACGGGCGAATTAACTGGCTAAATATTATTATCACAGTTTTAATTATTAATAATAGTAATTGATTCACAGGAAAGGAAAGGCGCAGTATCTGTCACACTTGTGTCTGTGGACACCTGAACCGCGCCGTAAGAGAAGGGATGAAAGTGGGAGTTAACGTGGAAAGAGAGAAAGAGGAGCCGTAGTGGAGGGCTTCGGAGTAGTTCAGGTGTCCACAGACACAAGTGTGACAGATACTGCGCCTTTCCCTTCCTGTGAACCAATTATTATTATTACTAAAAATTAAAACTGTGAAGATATTTAGGCAGGTAATTCGGCCGTCTACTACTACTACTACTACTACTACTACTACTACTACTGATAATAATAATAATAATAATAATAATAATAATAATAATAATAATAATAATAATAATAATAATAATAATAATAATAATAATAATAATAATAATAATAATAATCATCATTAGCAGAGAAATATTACTTTGTGTATTATTATTATTATTATTATTATTATTATTATTATTATTATTATTATTATTATTATTATTATTATTATTATTATTATTATTATTATTATTATTATTTCGTAGTAGTAGTAGTAGTAGTAGTAGTAGTAGTAGTAGTAGTAGTAGTAGTATTATAGGCTCTCTCAAGCTAGTGCCGCGTCTAACATGACGCCCATTGAAAAAGCATGCGCCGCTAATCGCTAGGCTGCTCGGCTCCTGAGGGCGGTAGATGCTAGTCGGAACAGCCCGCTTTCTTCGTCTCTTCTGTCGTTTTGTCCCTTGCGGAGCCAACGTACCGAGCAAACCCAAATACGCGTTGCGGCGCGCGTTTTTCTTACCCGCATATTTTTCTTTCTTCTCTGCTTTCTGGTCGCACGAGGCAGCGGAGAGGCTCAGCTACAGAGCTAGTAGCAGGCCCGTGCGTTTTCATTTCCTTTTTCCACAGCCACAACAAAAATTGCTGGTTGGTTTGTGGGGTTTAACGTCCCAAAGCGACTCAGGCTATGAGAGACGCCGTAGCGAAGGACTCCGGAAATTTCGACCACCTGGGGTTCTTTAACGTGCACTGACATCGCACAGCACACGGGCGCCTTGCGTTTCGCCTGCTATTGGCTTTGCAGCTGAGCCACCTCCGCTGCCTAATTGGTTCACAGGAAGGGAAATGCGCAGTATCTGTCTCAGTTGTTTTCTGTGGACACCTCAACAGCGCCGTAGGGGAAGGGAGGAAGGTGGGAGTGAAAGTGGAAAGAGGAGCCGTAGTGGAGGGCTACGGAGTATTTTCGACCACCTGGGGATCTTTAGCGTGCGCTGACATCGTACAGCACACGGGCACATCTTCGTTTCGCCTCCATCGAAACGCAGCCGCCGAGGTCGGGTTCGAACCCGGGTACTCCGGCACATAGTCGGGCGTCTTACCACTGCGCCGCCGTTAACACTGCACCACCCCGGCGGCGCTAATGGAAGAGAGTTGTTGTGGCTCTAGAAAGAAGGAAAAGGCCTGCTACTGGCTCTGTAGCTGAGCCACTCCGCTGCCTCGTGCAGACAGAAGAGATTGATTTATTTATAGGAAGGGATAGGCGCGGTAATTACAGTCACTATCATCATCATGATCATGAACTGTCAATGCCACTATCACTAACTGTTATTATCGGTCACTATCTCTACGGAATCTCGCGCTATGCCGCGGAATCTTACGAAGAAGTGTGACACTTCTCGCGGACGAACGCATACTCATGAGCCTCTAAAGGCTTGCGCCTTAAGGAACGTCCGGCGTCGGCTTTGGTATACGAAGCCTCCCTTTTTCGGGTAATCTTCTAGTCGATTCAGCTGAACACGCGGATCGGAATGCATTCACGATTATGGCTGTAAATTATCAGGGTCAACAACTCACGGCTGGGTCGGTCATTACCAGCGATCTGGAGGAAGCAGAGGAGGCTGCGATCGCCCTCGCGATAAGCTCAACCTCATGCCCTTCATATAATTAGTCACTCGAAAACCGCAATAAGAAATTACAGCAAAGGCAGGCTATCCCCTATAGCACTCAAATTGCTGCTTGCCTCTCAAATCACTCACCGCTCAATACAGCTAATCTGGACACCAGAACATTGCTCCTTTCCTGGTATTGAGGCTGCCCACAATTTCGCCCGAGAACTCATCAGCCGGGCGACGGGACAACCCCTCATGAGGTCGGCGAGGGACCGTATGGTTTCCCATCAAGATATTACACTACAATTCCGTCAAACGCGTACCCAATACCCTCCGGGACACAAATCTCTTACAAAGGCACAGGAGGTCACCTGGCGAAAATTACAGACGCATTCCTTTCCAAATCCAATCACCTACGCCCATGCATACCCTGCATTATGCACCCCTTGCTGAAACGTATGCCACCAGAGGGCCAACTTACAGCACATACGATGGGCATGCCCACGGGACCCCCCTCCGCGGGATCTGCAGTTTTCCACCTGCGAGCAGTGGGAGGCCGCCATGCTCAGCTCGGACCCGAAATTTCAACTGCGGTCCATCGGACGTGCAACCCAGGTCCCCAGAGCTCAAGGGCTCCTGACATTTAGCGCGGAACCTCCTGCCTGCCTGACTTCCTCAATTAATAAATGTTTATCCTCCTCCTCCTCTAGCTTGGAAGCTGCATGATCCACCCACAAACGTGCACCCCCCCACTTAGCGTCCCATCTCCGAAGGCCTCAACCCTCCTCCATCCAGCCTCCAGATGGATCCACCTACCTAAACACCCCCAGAAGTCTAGAAGATTCTCGATGCCATAACACCATGGTGACAGCATAGTCAAAGACGCAAACGAGTCGCCTAGCATATAAAAGCTATATGCATGGGAAGCAGACGGTAGGCAGACTATAATGGTAACACGTGCATTGCCGCATGAATTGCATTGATGCTACGTCTGTTTTTTTCTTGCCTGTCATTATAGAAATAAATTTTTGGCAAATTCAAGGAAGAAGATTTTAGTGTAATTTTTTCTACATAATATAAAAACGCTATAACGTGCAATATATCCGCACATCCTCCCTCGGCAGGTTTATAGTTTTCTGCTATTAGTGTTCAAAAATGCATCTCATTGGTTTTTTTATGGGAGTCAATTTAATTACTAATTGTGAGCGGACAGCAAACTTCGCGAGCAAAATTTGGGTACGCGTCGGAAGCTTGTGTCATTTCTACCAATCTGTTCATAAAAATATCTCGAAATATTCCAGAGGTGCCTCGCAGTTTTTCTCATAAACACCGCCCATATAAAAAACTTTAAAAGAAAATTTTTGCAACGTATGGAGGCTTAGACCATTTCTGTCAACGTGTTCTTAAACAGTACCTTGCAATATCTCACAGTTGCCTCACAATTAAGTTATATCCCAGAGATCTGGACTTGGATTCTTCGAAGACAAGTAAAACGTCTCACAACGTTACATGGTTTACCAGATACCGTTTTAATCGTTTTAATACGTTATTCGCATGAAACTAGGCTGCCACATAGCGAGGCAATGTGACCTATATATGTATCGGTCACGTCAGCCATGATTCTCCTTACCTATGATCTCATGGTTTTCATCCGCATGAAATGGCGGGATTTGACGAATTCACGATTTAGACGGTCATATGAGCCATTACACTCGGTTACATGTTAGATTTAATGTGGCCCGATATTCGAAATAATGGGCCATCAGAGACGTTCGCTTATCATTGTTACACTTCAGTAAGTTCGAAACGAATTCACCCGACCCTAGATCTTGTGTAACTATTTCTTCCACGTCACGCATTCATTCACTAGTGGGGAAGCCACTGGTCGTTTTTTTTTTAGTCTCTTTTTCCTACACAGTCTTTATATGGCGATTTCGGTGGTTTTCCAACCTGTTCCAGTTAATGGCCGTGTTATGTTTATAAACACATCTGTTAATGTGCCCCCCTCCCCCCCCCCCACCCCCCCAAAAAAATAGAAAGAAAACCAACAGCGAAATAATTTTAAAAAATCATGAAGCACAAATCAAAAACCAAAGTCATGCATGATCTTTAAGATGCCATTGGCTGTGATGTCATGGATTGGTTAGCCAAGCTGTGCGGGTCTCTCGGTTATCAAACAACCCGTAGCCGCTACGTGCGCTTTTTGGATTATGTATGAAAGAATGGAAAGTAGCTTTCCTGAAACCAATGAGCAATTAGAAGTCAGTTCAATGAAAGCCTTTTGACCAGACGAGGTGCCATTTGTGTGGGATCCACCACCAGGAGAGACAACTGAGTCTTTCGATGGGCCGGTGCCTGCAAGGTAGAGATGACTTGTTCAGTTCGAAGTAGACTGTTCTCGCACGACCAATGTTGAGCTTAGGGTTCACATAACGAAAGTTTTCATAAAATGTGCAGCGCTAAAAACACAATACCAGAGTTTCCGTTCGTACATTTAGCTGACGCTGGAAATGGTACCACACTAGATGATGAATTTATTCCTTTAGAAAGGATGTAGCATGGATCACTGCCTTGTCGTGGCGGAGGGGCTTGCGAAACTCGATGAAGTCGTGAGCTCTGCTGTGTAGGGCCACCCAAGATAGACAGGTCACGGCAGAGAGTTCTGACAAAATGTGATTCACTGGAGAAGGTAATGGCAACCCACTCCAGTATTTCCTGCCAAGAAAACCCTATGGCCAGTCACAATACCATTATCGATATGGCGCCGGAAGATGAGCCCCCCAGGTTGGAAGGCGTCCCACATGTTACTGGGGATGAACAAAGGGCGATTCCTAGTAGCTCCAGGACGAATGAAGCGTCTGGGCTAAAGCCAAAAAGACGCTCAGTTGTGGATGTGTCGGGAAGCGACCGGAAAGTCCGATGTTGCAAGGAGATATATCACATAGCAACATGGAATGTAAGATCTATGACGCAAGGTAAACTGGATATCGTCAAGCGAGAAATGGACAGATTGAACATTGATATTTTGGGTATCAGCGAGCTCAAGTGGACCGGAATGGGAGAATTTAACTCCGGCGACCATTATGTCTTTTATTGTGGGCACGAATCCAAAAGAAGGAATGGGGTCGCTCTCATAGTAAACAGAAGAATGGGCAAAGCAGTGCTAGGGTACAACCCCAAAAACGACCGAATGATTTCACTTCGGATCCAAGGTCACCCTTTCAACATAACAGTTATCCAAGTCTATGCACCGACCACTGCTGCTGAAGAAGCTGACGTTGAGAGATTTTATGCGGACCTACAATGCCTTTTAGACAGCACCCCATCATCAGACGTTGTTTTTCTCATAGGAGACTGGAATGCTAAGGTCGGGAGCGAAGAAATATCCGGGGTCGCTCTCATAGTAAACAGAAGAATGGGCAAAGCAGTGCTAGGGTACAACCCCAAAAACGACCGAATGATTTCACTTCGGATCCAAGGTCACCCTTTCAACATAACAGTTATCCAAGTCTATGCACCGACCACTGCTGCTGAAGAAGCTGACGTTGAGAGATTTTATGCGGACCTACAATGCCTTTTAGACAGCACCCCATCATCAGACGTTGTTTTTCTCATAGGAGACTGGAATGCTAAGGTCGGGAGCGAAGAAATATCCGGAATTACAGGCAAGTTCGGTCTTGGTGAGCCAAATGAAGCTGGGCAGAGGCTAGTAGAGTTCTGTCAAGAAAACAACCTGACCATAGCGAATACTCATTTTCAACAGCACAAGAGGCGCCTGTACACATGGATTTCACCGGACGGTCTGTACAGGAATCAGATCGATTATATTATTTGCCGGCAGAGATGGAGAAGCGCTATACAAGCAGTAAAAACAAGGCCTGGGGCCGATTGTGGCACCGATCATCAGCTTCTTGTTGCCAAAATTAAGCTTCGATTGAGGAAAACGCAGAAAACTAGAAGGCCTTTCAGGTATGATCTGGACCAGATTCCATTAGAATATGCTGTGGAAGTGAGGAATCGATTTCAAGAATTAGATCTAGAAGACAAAGAGCCCGAAGAGATGTGGACTGATGTTCGTGATATAATACAAGAAGTTGCTACTAAGGTAGTTCCAAAGCAAAAGAAATGCAAAAAAGCAAACTGGCTATCTGAAGAGGCTTTGCAAATAGCTGAGGAAAGGAGGATGGCAAAAGGTATGGGGGAAAGAGAAAGATACAAGGTTCTCAATGCGGATTTTCTGAAAATAGCAAGGAGAGATAAGAATGCCTTCCTGAACATACAGTGTCAAGCAGTTGAGGACAACAGCCAATTAAGGAACACAAGAGCTCTGTATAAGACAATCAAAGATATCAAAGGAAGCTTCTGTGCTAAGCTGGGCGTGATAAAGGACAAACGAGGCAAGGACCTCACTGAAGCCTCAGAGATAAAGAAGAGGTGGCAGGAATACACAGAAGAACTGTACAAGAAGGACCCGGATGTGCAAACCCAACATAGGGCGGTTGTGATTACTGATCTCGAGCCGGGCATCCTGAAGAGTGAAGTTGAATGGGCCTTAGCCAGCCTTGCTAAGAACAAAGCTAGCGGAATTGATGGTATTCCAGCTGAGTTGCTTCAAAACCTCAACCACGACGCTGTTAACACACTGCATACATTATGTCAAAAGATTTGGACAACCCTGCAATGGCCACAGGATTGGAGGAGGTCAGTTTATATCCCCATTCCAAAGAAAGGCAGTGCCAAAGATTGTTCCAACTACCGCACGATCGCGCTTATTTCGCATGCTAGCAAGGTGATGTTAAAAATCCTGCAAAGTAGGCTGCAGCAGTATGTGGATCGGGAGCTTCCGGACGTGCAAGTTGGGTTTCGCAAGGGCAGAGGAACTAGAGACCAAATTGCCAACCTTCGCTGGATCATGGAAAAAGCAAGAGAGTTCCAGAAACCCATTTACTTCTGCTTTATTGATTATGCGAAAGCGTTTGACTGTGTAGATCACAGCAGATTGTGGCAAGCTCTCCAAGAGATGGGAGTTCCAATTCACCTCATCTGTCTCCTCAGGAACCTTTATGAAGGGCAAGAGGCCACAGTCAGAACTGGGCATGGTCTTACTGATTGGTTTCCGATTGAGAAAGGGGTGAGGCAAGGCTGCATACTGTCGCCCTGCCTATTTAACCTATATGCAGAGTGCATCATGAGGAAGGCCGGTCTGGACGAGTCTTCAGCTGGGGTGAAGATTGCTGGAAAACGTATCAACAACCTTAGATATGCGGATGATACCACTTTAATGGCAGAAAGTGAAGTGGAACTCAAGAGACTTCTGATGCGCGTACAAGAAGAGAGTGAGAAGTTTGGGCTTAAACTGAACATTAAAAAGACGAAGATCATGGCGTCTTGCCCTATCAAGTCCTGGAGCATCAATGGACAAGAAGTGGAAGCTGTGACAGATTTTCTGTTCTTGGGCGCCAAGATTACCTCGGAAGGAGACTGCGGCCATGAAATTAGGAGACGCCTGCTTCTGGGAAAGAGAGCAATGGTTAGCCTTGACCGAGTAGTAAAGAGCAGAGACATTAGTCTGCCAACCAAGATCCGTATAACCCGTGCTATGGTCTTTCCAGTTGTGATGTATGGATGCGAGAGTTGGACTGTGAAAAAGGCTGACCGCCGAAGAATTGACGCGTTTGAATTGTGGTGCTGGCGAAGACTCTTAAGAGTTCCTTGGACTGCCAGAAGATCAAATCAGTCGATATTGTGGACCATAAACCCTGACTGCTCATTGGAGGGTCAAATTCTAAAGTTAAAGCTCAGCTACTTTGGTCATCTGATGAGAAGAGAGGAGTCGCTGGAGAAAGATTTGATGTTGGGAAAGGTTGAGGGTCGCCGGAGAAGGGGTAGGCAGCGAACGCGATGGTTAGATGGCATTCTCGAGGCATTGCAGATGAAGCTATGTGATGTTAAGAAGATAGTGAGAGACCGGAAAGCGTGGCGTGACATGGTCCATAGGGTCACGAAGAGTCGGACACGACTGAACGCCTGAACTGAACTGAGCACAAAAATGCATGAACTAACAATATCGTGCTTAGAATTCAGCACACAGTATACCACAATTCATATAGCAGTGGCTGATAAGCTTGAGGTTTCTTGCACCACTCCTTACGGTTGCTAAAGAACAGGCCTACCTTCCTTGGGGCTGTACTGTTGTGACATTGATTTATGCCTAATACGGATGGCGTCTATTCGAACTCCAGTGGTTCGCGAAATGAGAAAGGGGCGGATCCCATCCCGCGACCCATTGATGCCAATGGGGACGCTACGTGCAGTAACGACACGGGGCCGTCACGCACACGCACACACAAAAAAAGGTTTCCGTTTCTTGCTTTCTTCGCCAACTTCATAGTCGCGATGCCCTCTGCTTTATATTGGGGCAGTGCGAAGGAGCATTCAGTAAGATTTCCAACATGCATGACATCTCTTCAACCCTGCGAGAGAATTTGAGCTCGAAAAAGCTCCCCTTGAAAAGAAAAACTAAATTGTGTTTTCTCCGCAGCTATATAGTTGGAGCCAAAGGTACCAAGGGAAATAACTTTCACGCAATAGTCGTAGTTCGTCGCGTGGAGTTATCTGGACTTTGGAAGAGTAGAAACACCCATCGCCTGTCCACTGTACTTTTATAGCGTTTGCTCATCCTGCAGTGAGAGAGTTCTAACACTCGTTCGATGAAGGTCGAGCCACGCACTTTTAAATGTACCACACTACACGCTCCATGCCAGGTAATGGCAAGGTATGCATGTTTTTTCGCTCTCAGAACTTTGATAACTTCAACGAAACGTTCTAAATACCAAGGTGAAGTATCCGCAGGCCGTTGATGTTATCACTACAAATGTACTGCGCCAGTAAAACAACGTCTGATTCGCAAACCAAACGTTAGGGTTCAAATACCAGCCTAAACATGTAACTTTTATTTCGCGACTTATTTATAAACTTGGTTAAATATTTAGGGGAATCCCCCAAGGTGGAGTAGATATGTAATACGGGAGTAATTACTCATTGACATCCACCAAAGCGCTGTCTTACGGGTACAAAGGAAAGCTGTATAGCTTTTCCAGAAACTTCGCAGTTAAAGAAAAATTGTCCTGGTTTCTGAGAAAGCTGTATAGTTTTCCTTTGCAGCCGTATAGCCGCGCTTGGGTGGATGTCAGTGAGTAATTATTCCCTTATTAGTTATACACTTGAACTATTTGACGCATGAGGGGACTTTTAAATGGCATTGACGCTAATTATTTAATAACGCTTTAAAGTGATCTCTATAGGCTATTTAAAATTCCCGTATGAGGTCATATATATATATATATATATATATATATATATGGCTGCGACGTCATGGTTCTGTTGACCGATCAGGATCTCTCGCGCGTGAACTATTACACCAAAGCTCACAACGGCGACGGTGACGTTGGTTTTTCTGCCACATGGGACTCATGCACAATCATGTAAAAGTTTATCTGCGCGTGCCTGCACCCTTCCCCTACTACTATCTTCGAGGGCAAAGTTAAAAAGGCGCTGTTAAAGAAACAATATGAAATGCAGAAATTGAAATTCCGACAAAAAAACACAAAAACGGAAAACTTCAACCTTACTGCATGGTAATCAAGCTTAACTAAGCCACACCGTCACGCTTATTTCGTACGAAGAGAAGCACGCACGTCTCTTTTCGTATGCAACGAGGCTTGACAGCCTCGTTTGGGCGACGAATGTGCCAGCGCGCTGCTTACTGAAGGAAAAATCAAGGGCGGATGTCCACACCCAAAATGCAGTCCCATGCAAGGGAGTCCGTGCGCGCTGCAGCCTCCGCTGAGCTCCACACGAAAGTGCCACTCGAACCACACAAGCGCACCCACACATGCACGCCAGTGTGCAGAATCGGGAGGGAAACAAGAAGGATGACGGAGACTTCGATTATCCCGCGGAAGACAAGCGGGAGCAGACGTCCGAAGCGAAGTAGGCAGGTCTGCATCAACCGCGTGTTTGCCACGGCGACTCCATCGGAACGAGTTGGAGCGATCGCAATGTGTTTCGTGGCGTGGGCTTCCGACGACAAGAAGGGGTGGGAGAGGGAGTCAGTGGTGTGAATGCTGCGAGCGGTTGGTGAGAAGAAATTAGAAAAACAACGCTGTGGTAGAGAAGGTGAAAAATGCATTCAGTGGCAGAGAAAGTGAACAAAAAAATGTCTGAAAGAGGCGCAACTGAAGACTGAAGAGGAGAAAGAGAAAGAATAGGAGAGAGATACTGCGGCAGGGTGCCGGCTAGACGAAAGGGGGGGGGGGGGGTTATGTCTCGGCTAGGCGAGAAGAGGGGAAGTCCTTCCGATTCAGCTCCGTTTTGGGGAAAAAGGCGGACGACAAGGCGGGAAATGAGGAAGAATGAGGAGTGTGCGTGGGGCGAGCCAGACGCTCGCTTGGGAACGAGAGAAAGTGCGAAGAAACCTATGAGAGAAAGTATAGTGGGCGGCGCGGCAGCTACTGAGGTAGATTGACTTTGACTCGGCGATGCCGTTCCGATAAGACGGCGTGCTGGCGTGTGCGTGCGTGGGTGGCGGCACTCCAGGCGCGACGCGCGGGAAAACGAAGAGCTAGGGAGAGAAAGTGGATCGGCGGAAAGAAAGTAAGGAGCGGAGACTTGGACGGAAGCAAGTACAGGCAATAGAGAAGAGACGAGAAAGGAAAGAAAGGAGCAAACATAAACAAGGGAGGAGACGGAGAGACAAGAAGACGATGGCGACGACGACGCGCAGAGGCAAGAGCCACACTGGAAATGACGTCGGCCGCTGGAATGCCGACTATCTGCGGCCGGCGCGCGAGCTATGCTCACACACACGAGACACACGAAAAGGTTTTGTGCCGGGGAATGAATGTGCGTGGCCCGATACGCCATGTCATTGTCGACTCGAATCAGCGCGCCTGGAAAGACCGCATCTAGAGGCAGGGGAAAAAGGGGGGCGCGAGTGGATCGGGGCTGCCGCCGCTGCCGTTGCGCGGATGTTGAGATGGCGGGAACCTCGCAAGGAGAGTGCCGTGAGAGGGAGAGGATGGAGAGCGGTGGATTTCACGCGGCTTTATCTGAGCAGCTGTCGATGGCTCGGTCCCCATGTTATTTGTTGATACACAAAGGAGCGTCAGCGCGTAGCGGCTGGTAGCATACGGCGCGAGAGATGAGTGCACGATGGCGACGTCGGTGGCAACGAACTTCCCCCTTTTCTGCGCACTTCAGCGCCCCCTTCAAGTGTTGATTCGCCGGGAGTACACTTGACAAAGAGGCGCGGGAGGTGCGTTAGGGAGATGGGCAACCGCTCGTATGGCTTCAAAGGAGCGAGCGCGCATGTTAAAAAGGGTCGTACAAAAGCGATTAGGTATCCGGAGAGCTGTTGTCTTATGAATCACTCACACACACCAAAAAAGCCCAAAATAACAATTCGTTTGGAATGCGGGGTCGATTCCATTAGAGTCCGTTAATAAGGTCACTTTGCGCGTTCTTTAGACAATATTTTTTATTCGTGTTCGCATGAAAGGAGCGATCCAGTCTATATGCACTTGGTGCGCTGACTCTTTTAATGCTTCTAAACTTTTATGTAGAAAAATATGGACTTCCACCTGTATTTGATGAAGTAATAAGAGCTTACTTGCTATTTGTTGAGCATGCATAGTTCTGAACTACCTGCGCATAAAAAGAAGAACGAAGAGAGAAACGATGCTTTCTCCTGGCACAGAGTAACAATGTAACTATGCAGATTTCACTGCAATGTCATAACCGGACGAAGCGTGTTGACTACGCACTTATATGGTGCACACGTGAACTGTTCCGGGGCCTTGGCGATATGCTGTGGCATTCTGCGTGTTTACCAGTTGTTACGCTTCTGGCTTTCTTCTTCCTCTGATGGTGGATACGATTTCTGCAAATATATTTGAATGTCTTCCCTCGCCATCAATTTTTACCCGTCTTGCGCAGCTCTTCATAGTAAAATATTTTATTATGCGCTGCTCTGGCTTTAAACGATGTTCGGTTATGTCCTCCTGGCCTTTCCTTTTTGTGGTCTTTCTGTAAGCGTCGATGGTAATTTCCCAACCTCTCTCTGGTTCACTTCCAGCTCTATTTACACTTGCAGCTTGAGATGCAATGCCACATTCAGAAAAGTGAGCCATGAAGTGGCTACTTCCCACATACCGCTTTGCACTTCACAATTATCAACTCAGAAATTTTTGTCACTTTCAGTCAAGAAGCATGTTCGCGCTTTTTCATCCACAACTTGACATCGCTTTTTTATACTCCAATATATTTATTTATTTTATTTATTAATTCGATACTGTCAATCCCATCAGGGATCGTAACAGGGAGGGCATTCAAAAGTACAGAGGCACAGAAAATAATTGAAGTACATAAAACATATGACACGAGATTATACATAAGAGGATATATATATAGCAATTAAACAAGAATGAGGAGCATGTGACAAGATTTTGGCGGACAAATAATACCACAAGCGAAAACACAAACGGAAGGAATAACTTCGTAGTGACATACAATAATTACTGAGAAATAAGTAGTTGATTTTCCACGCGTGTGCTGAAGGAATTTAATGATGGATTACTAACAATGCATGTGTTCACGGCGTTCCATTCGGGTATAGCACGAGGAAAGTATGGATGTTTGAAAGTGTCAGCACGGAATGAAAACTCGTTTAGAGTGTGCATGTGATTATTACGTATTTGTCGCCTTTGTGATTTTGATATGTATCTTGAAGTGCAGACTTTCAAATGATTGTGTATGAGTTGGTACATGGTTTTAAGGTGCGCTAGTTTTGCTTTGTTTTGAAGTGTTAGTAGCCCTGCGTGTTTGAGTAGTTCTGTTGGTGAGTCGGTCAACCTGTGTTTATTAAATATACATCTGACCGCCTTCCTCTGCACTGCTTCTATTTGCTTAATAAGCTTGTTAGTGAAAAGAAGCCAAACAACATTAGCATATTCTAGAATTGGTCTGACATATGTCTTATACGCAAGGAGCTTTGTTTCCGATTGTGCTAGTTTGAGGCGTCTGTTAATGAAAAATAACTGTTTTAAGGCGGTTGATGTGACATTGTTAACATGAGAATCCCATCTGAGGTCAGAGGTTAGTGTTATGCCTAAATATTTATATTTGGACACCGAATAAAGAGGAATGTTGTTTAATGTGTACTGAAAATTTGGTGTATCTTTCTGGTTACTGATAAAGAAACTGACTTTTTTAACTTTAATAGTCATCTGCCATTCTTCACACCACTTGGTCACTGGCATTAAATCGTTATTTAAAGCTATGTGGTCATTGACGCAGTTAATTTCCTGGTAAAGTACACAGTCATCGGCAAAAAGTTTAATATGGTCAGAAATACTAGTAGGTAAGTCGTTTATAAAAATTAAAAATAATACTGGGGCTAGAACACTTCCTTGGGGTACACCGGATGTAACATTAGCTGTTACGGACTTAGCATTGTTAATTTCGACGAGATGAGTACGGTTAGTCAAATAATCAACAATCGAATCTACTATAGGGCCAGCTCCAAAAGTTGCATTAAGTTTCATAATAAGTTTGGAATGTGATACACGGTCGAAAGTTTTCGAAAAGTCTAAGAAAATGAGGTCGATTTGTTTCTGCTAATTAATAGCGAAGGATAAGTGTAAGTTCGATTAGTTGTGTGACTGTAGAAACTCCTTTCCGAAAGCCGGGCTGAAAAGGTGTTAAAATTTGATTTTCCTCTAAGTAGGTTGTTATGTGCTTTAAGATAATGTGCTCTAGTAACTTGCATGCAGTGTTAGTGAAATTGATCTGAAATTTGAGGGATCTGATTTGCTTCCTGTTTTGTGTATAGGTGTCACTTTAGCTATTTTTCATTCTTTAGGAAGGGTGCGCGATGACAATGACTTGTTAAAAAGTATCACTAAAAATTTTGCTACCCATTCGGCATATCTACGCTAGAAAATGTTAGAGATTCCATCAAGACCTAATCCTTCCTTTGTGCCCAAGTTTAAGACTCCTGCTTCTGTTACCAGTAAGGGGTTCTAAATTATTTCCTGAGCAAAAACTAGTACGAGGCTTATTTCCGTTGTCTGTAGTGAAAATAGAAGTAAAGTAGTTATTCAGCGTGGTTGCAATATTTCTGTTTTCCTCTGGAGAAGCTTGATTTTCCTTTCGTGATCTAGGGTTCAGGGCTTCTTTAAAAAAACGAGTCAGCGTATCAGTAAAGTGAAATGTTTTAGCTATTTTTATTTTGGATTTTAAATAAGTGATGGCCGAGGTTAGGTTTTCAATTGTGTCTGGTGATGGATGGCGTTTCTGCCCGTTTTTCAGGCGTCGAGCTTTTCGCTTGGCACGAATTACGGTTCGAATTATCCATGGATTACGTTTGCGTATTCTCTTAGTCTTGGTAGGAACATATTTAGTAACGCAATAGGACGCAACGTTTTTGAATCTCTGCCACAATGTTTCTATGTCAGTATTTATGTCATAGAGAAGTAAAGTATATTACCATAGCGTAGGTATCCGAATGCCTTGTATTGCCACCCACTTTTGAGTGGTATCGTGGAATGTCAACATGCCTGGTTTCTTTTCACCAAATTTGCAGCCTAGAGTGTTTTTACACCGTCTCGCTCAGGTGCCTACGAATAACTGTGGGCATTATTCATGTATTAAACAGTGAATACGCTGCCCAACAAAATATTCGTTGAGTTAATATTAAAGAATCCATTCTAAGAGCCAAGTTATTCAGCAGCACTTGACTCCAAAAAATGGAACCACATGCAAACGGATTATAACATAAATATAAACGTTCGACCGTACCTGTGTTGCAGTTTTAGACGAAGAAAAAGGCAGTAAGAATCTGTTTGTATAGTAATTACCTTTTTAGTTTCTTTCCTTTCTTTCGTTTAGTATTAACAGTCCGGAAATTGTTTATGACCGGCCTATGCTATGATGCAGTTTAGATAAGCTACTCAGCGCTTCTTAATAAAATTCACCATTTAGAAAACAATTTAGACATGCTCCATTCACATAAAGAGGATCTTGCTTTCTGTAAGGAATGGAATTACGCCGAGCTATGCGGGCTGGTATCACTCAATGAAGATTGTATGCGCCCCGGGCACACCTTAATTCTCATTCCTCACGTGGGAGATGGTACTTCCGCGGATGGATAACCCCCTATAGGCTTCCGCCAAGGTTGAGCTTTTTTTTCTTCTGTTTTTGGGTTGTAAGCTGTCCCTACCTTAGCGCCAAATACTCTGAAGTTGAGCAGAGTATTTCCCACCGTTTCTGTACGCGGGTTGTCACCGTGACAATGGAGCCCGGCAAGGGTTAGGAAACAGGCATAGAAACCATTGTCCACCCATTGAGATGCCAGTGCCAATTTCTTTCAAAGGGGTCGGAAGAAATCGTACTGAAGCGTTGTATCGTTGTCATGGCAAATCTAAAGAAAAAAAAAAAAGAAACTATTTGCTCGAGTGCGTTTCAAACTATCACCAACGAAAAAGGAGCAGTACCTTCGAATGCCGGTGCTTCAGACAATTCTTAGACAATTGCCGCGCCACACGTTTGCGCAGGAGTAATTGCTTTTTAAACATCGATTCCCTTACGGTCACCAGGTACGCTGAGGTAGTAGATATAACAAGAGTTTTCTATCACTGACACTGCAAATGATCAGATTTTGCCACTGCTGACGTTGATTTTACGTCGGTTATTGGAATTGAAAGGAGAAATGGCCAACTCTGGGTTTTACGCGATGACGTTTGGAAGTAAATAATATAGAGCCTCTTATGTCGAAATTATTTGGAGCCCTTCACCACGTCATGTCTTCTCCTCCGTACAATATCGCTCTTTCCTCCTCGACTCCTGATCGTCGAAATTTCCGGAGTCCTCCATGCCCTCTTTGCTCATAGCCTGAGCTAGTTTGTGACATTAATCATTAAAAAAAGCCAGAACAAAACTAACACCACGCAAAGTGAAGTTTAGGTGTCCATCGAGGTGCGAAGGTTATTGCTCTTTTGATTTCCTCATAAAATATTGTCATGTTTTTTCACACATACGCCTTGACGCGTCTCATGTGCAAGTCAGAAAATAAAGCAGATATTTTTTTGATGCACTTGAAATTAAACCGTTTGCTGTTTGTGTGGAAAAGATATTTCGTGAAACCCGGTAGGAGAATCCATATTGTCACGGGTTCTATCGCTACCCGGACGGCAGTACAGAAGGACACGGTCAAAGGACGGGGTTGAGGCACAGGAGGCAGAGAGCAGGCGCTTGACCAGGCAAAAGCAGCGGCGTCCCAGAACCACGCGCACTCCGCAGAACTTCGTCTTCTCCCTCCAGAACTGACACGGTTAGCGCGGGTTACACTACTCCTCCCCCTGAAAGGCGCATCGTCCCGATGCGCGATCCAGCGTAACTGAAACGTTAAATCAAGCAGAGCTCAGAGTCAGAATACATGGTTCTAGCGTTCACAGTAAGTTTTGAGGCGAACCACATGCACCACTTCAGGATGAGGGGGCCGACGAGATGTGCTCGGAACAATCGGAATCACCTCGTAATTCACGTCGCTTATACGGCGAACGACCTCGTATGGGCCAAAGTAACGTTTTAGCAGCTTCTCGCTGAGACCGCGACGGCGAACGGGAGTCCACACCCACACTTTATCACCAGGTGCAAAATGAACTTCACGATGCCGGAGGTTGTACCTGCGTGCATCGACGTGCTGGCGGTCTTGGATGCGTAGTCGTGCCAACTGTCGGGCTTCTTCTGCGTGCTGGGTTACCAGTTCGACATCGTCGTAAGAGTAGGCCTCCGGCTCATGGGGAAGCATGGCGTCAAGCATAGTAGTCACCTCTCGGCCATGCACCAGACGGAACGGCGAAAACCCGGTTGTTTCCTGAGTTGCGGTGTTATAACCGAAAGTTACGTAGGGAAGAATATCGTCCCATGTACGGTGCTCGACGTCCACATACATAGATATCATGTCGGCCATAGTCTTATTAAGGCGCTCTGTGAGTCCATTCGTTTGGGGGTGGTATGCGGTAGTTTTCCGGTGGTGCGTGTTGCTTAAACGCAAGATCTCTGCCATTAGCTGGGACACGAACGCGGCACCGCGATCTGTGATCAAAACTTCGGGAGCACCATGGCGGAGGACGATGGACTCGACGAAAAACTTCGCTACATCAGCCGCTGTTGCAGAATGTAAAGCTCGCGATTCAGCATACCGTGTGAGGTAATCAGTAGCAACAGCAATCCAGCGGTGTCCCGAGTTGGACGTAGGAAAAGGTCCGAGCAGGTCCATTCCTACCTGCTGGAACGGAGTCATAGGCGGCGGAATGGGGTGAAGATGTCCTGCGGGTTGTACGGGCGGAGTCTTACGTCTTTGACATTCGCGGCAGGTCCTGGTATAGTGACGAACAGTCTTAGCAAGTTGAGGCCAGTAATACTTGGAACGAATTCGTGCGAGTGTTCGGCTGTATCCCAAATGCCCGGAAGTTGGGTCGTCATGACAGGCGTCCATAATTTCATTACGTAGGTCAGCCGGAATAACCAGTAGCCAAGACCTCGCACTCGCTGCGAAGCTCTTTTTGTATAGCACATTGTTGCGAAGACGTAGTGCGGGTAGAACGCGCAAGAAGACGCGTGGAATGGTGCCTTCTTGACCTTCCAGATGGGCGATTACTTCACGGAGTTCAGTGTCGTGTCGCTGCCGCGCTGCCATATCGACCGTGCTTATGGTACCTATAAAAGCATCTTCATACTCGTCGTCTTGACCATCAGACGCTGATTCTATAGGGGCTCTCGAGAGGCAGTCAGCATCTGTGTGCCTGCGACCGGACTTATAAACTATTGTAGCATCGAATTCTTGCAACCGAAGGGCCCACCGTGCAAGTCGCCCTGAAGGGTCTCTCAGAGTGCTGAGCCAACATAGAGAGTGATGGTCGGTAACCACCTGAAATGGGCGTCCGTACAAGTAGGGTCTGAACTTATTAATCGCCCAAACTACCGCGAGGCATTCTTTTTCAGTGGTCGAGTAGTTAGTCTCCGCCTTCGATAATGTTCGACTTGCGTAAGCGATTACACGCTCGGTCCCGTTCTGTTTTTGAATGAGCAAAGCTCCGAGGCCCTTGTTGCTGGCGTCTGTATGAACTTCAGTCTCGGCGTCCTGGTCAAAGTGCCCGAGTACAGGGGAGGTCTGTAAGCTTTGTTTAAGGCGGTCGAATGCACGCTGCTGTTCATCCGACCACTGGAAGGCGACGTTCTCCTTCGTGAGATGAGTAAGTGGTGCAGCGACATGAGAAAAATTGGGAACAAAGCGCCTATAGTAAGCACAGAGGCCCAGAAACCTCCGTACGGCGTTCTTGTCCGATGGTGTTGGAAAGGAGGCGACGGCGGCTGTTTTATCGGGATCTGGACGAACGCCCGCGCTACTGACGACGTGGCCAAGAAATTTTAATTCCTCGTAGGCAAACTTGCACTTTGTTGGCTTTAGAGTGAGGCCTGCGCTTCTTATAGCTTGTAGTACTGCTCTCAGGCGAAGAAGATGATCGGAGAACGTGCTTGAGAAGATTACAACATCATCAAGGTAGACCAGACAAGTTTGCCACTTCAGTCCGGCCAAGACGGTGTCCATAACGCGCTGAAAGGTTGCTGGGGCGGTACAGAGGCCGAACGGCATCACTTTAAACTCATATAGACCATCCGGGGTAATAAAAGCAGTCTTCTCTCGGTCGCGCTCATCAACTTCGATTTGCCAATAACCACTTTTCAGATCTATGGATGAAAAGTAACGGGCATGTCGTAGATGATCAAGTGCGTCATCAATGCGAGGAAGGGGATAAACATCCTTCTTGGTGACGTTGTTGAGACGGCGATAGTCAACACAGAATCGAAGAGTGCCATCCTTTTTCTTTACTAGTACCACTGGAGCTGCCCATGGGCTGTGCGAGGGTTGGATTATATCGTCGGCCAGCATTTCTTGCACTTGGTTCTGAATAACTTCACGTTCTTTGAAAGAAACTCGGTAAGGCGACTGACGAACAGGGTGAGCAGCGTCATCGGTAATTATTCTGTGTTTGGCAATGGTCGTCTGGCGAACTCCGGATGACGTAGAGAAGCAGTCTTGGAATTCTGCAAGCAGCGCTATCAATTTGGCCCTCTCGCTCACAGAGAGATTAGGTGCAATGCTTACACCCAAAGGTGCATCGTTCTGCTGCGAAGAGAAAGAGGAGAAAGCACCTTCGGACAGGGCAACAACTTGAATAGGGGCGGTAATGCTCTCCATAGTACCGAGAGCCGTGCCTTTCGTAAGGCGCTGTGGAGTGCCACAAAAGTTGGTGACTAGGACGTGTACGCAGCCAGTATCCAGCTGCGCGATACCTCGAACAACACCAAGACCCCGTTCAAGAAGCAGCTGAGCACTTCCTTCCAGCAGAACTTCGCCAGAAGCAACGTGGTCGGACGTGACAGGGAGAAATACGCTAGACTGGGGCGGTACGGTTACGTGCTCCGCCAAAACGCGTGCCGT
Source organism: Amblyomma maculatum (assembly GCF_055883805.1). Taxonomy (NCBI): domain Eukaryota; kingdom Metazoa; phylum Arthropoda; class Arachnida; order Ixodida; family Ixodidae; genus Amblyomma; species Amblyomma maculatum. Next base: position 32,620,895 of record NC_139345.1, read on the forward strand.
GCAAACTTGGGGTTTTGTTTGCGCCGAGGTATATCGAGGTTGACGAAGCGTGAGGCGGCGGTCGGTAAAGTCGATTACAGCGCTGCAATCACTCAAAAAATCCATGCCGAGAATAATGTCTCTGGAACATTTCGATAGTACAACAAAGGTAACTGGGCACCTGAGACCGTTAATCTCAATACGAGCAGTGCATCTGCCGATTGGTCTCACGAGGTGGCCTCCAGCGGTTCTGATATCGGGGCCATCCCACTGCGTCGTTACCTTGCGAAGTCGGCGGCATAGCTCCCCACTCATAACAGAATAGTCTGCACCGGTGTCAACGAGTGCCGTCACGTCGTATCCGTCGATCACAACATCGAGGTTATTGTACACTGTGGCGCGACGGTCGTCGGAAGCTCCGTCGGGGAGTTCGTCGTGAAGTTCGTCAGAAAGCTCGTCAGAGAGCTCGTCGGAAAGCTCGGCGGGAAGTTCGGCGAGAAGTTCGGCGCGAAGTTCGTCGGGAAGGTCGTCGGGTTGATCGTCGGTTCGCGTGGGGGAGCGGGGCGAAAAACGTGGAGGCTCTTTAACAGGAACGGGTTCGGCAACGTCACCTCCAGACGTCGCCGGGCTTAGTTTTCCCGATGAGGGGACAGGCTTTGCCGTCGATTGCTGCGAAGGGGAGATTCGTATCGGCGGGACGGTGTCGAGCGAAGGTCGCGACGTGAAGATCGGTCGGGTGGTGGTGAACGGCGCAGATAATCCGCGATCTCACGGGGTTGCTCGCCGAACTCCGGGCGGGGAGCATTCCGCTAGAAACCGCGAAGACCAAGCTCGCGGTAAGGGCAGCGACGGTAGACGTGGCCTGCTTCTCCGCAGTGGAAGCATAGCGGGCGTTGGTCGGTTGTCCTCCACGCGTCAGCCTTGCTCACCCATTGCTGCTGTGGACGACGATCGTACACAGGGATACGGGGTTGTGCAGGCAAGTACTGACGGCGAGCAGGCGGCGGTGGTGGCTGCTGCGGCGGCGGGCGACTAGCAACGGACGCGTACGTCTCAATGGGCTGAGTAGGTGAAGAAGCAACGGAGCACTGTGGATAAAGGGCACGTTGTACTTCTTCGCGGACAGTATCCGTGAGGGCGCAGGATGCCGTACCATCAGCAGGTGGAAGCAGCTGCCGTATTTCCTCGCGTACAACTTCGCGGATGATCTCGCGTAGGTTTGCGGTGTCGAGGGAACCAACAGGGAAGCGAGCAGCTGAAAGGTTCGAAACGCTGGGACCTCCAGCAAGGCGACGATAATGGTCCGCTCGCGTAACCAAGGCTCGCTCAATGTTCGTCGCCTCATTTACAAATTGTGCCACTGTAGTCGGCGGATCACGAATAAGCCCGCCGAAAATGTCACTCTTGACGCCCCGCATGAGTGCACGCACCTTTTTTTCCTCGGTGGCACGGGGGTCGGCACGGGAGCTAAGTCGTAGGACGTCTTGAACAAAACTCGTTACAGTTTCGTCGGGTCGTTGTACTTTTGTTTGCAGAAGGTCTTCTGCTCGCTGTCGCCGATACTGATTGGCGAACGTCCGTCGCAGCTCTTCCTTACAGGTGTCCCAGGATGTAAGGGAGGCCTCGTGGTTTTCGAACCAGTGCCGAGCCGTACTGTCCAGGCAGAAATACAAATTCTGAAGACAGTTTTCGGCATTCCAACCGTTGTGGCGGGCCACACGTTCGTACTGCTCCAGCCAATCCTCCACATCTTCGGAGGCATCGCCATGGAACGTGGCAGCCGCTCGAGGAGCCATCGGTAGGTACACCACGGACGGTGCGAGAAACGAGTCCGTCTGTTGACATTGGGTCGTGGTACTCCGGGCCATTGTAAGTTGTGGAGAGCTGGAGTTCGGCAACAGACCAAATTCAGGAGCAAGCCCTTGAAGTCGCCGGCTGGCACGTATCTCGGCCTCCTCGTCGAAGGGGCGGCGGCTGAGACTTGGGGGCGAACTCAGAGTAGCGGGTTTTGAGGGGCTGTGCTGCATTTACCCCGCGTCTCCACCAGAATGTCACGGGTTCTATCGCTACCCGGACGGCAGTACAGAAGGACACGGTCAAAGGACGGGGTTGAGGCACAGGAGGCAGAGAGCAGGCGCTTGACCAGGCAAAAGCAGCGGCGTCCCAGAACCACGCGCACTCCGCAGAACTTCGTCTTCTTCTCCCTCCAGAACTGACACGGTTAGCGCGGGTTACAATATAAGGAGAAAAGCATTTTGGTTTAAAGAAACATGTTCCTTATAGTGTAACGTACTTTAATCATATGAAAAAAAAAAAAAAAAACTTCATTCCGGTTTTAATTACCACATTGTCATGGCTTATCCAACTGAATGAAATATATTGCGAGTTTACCTCGAAGTGGTATGGATGGATTTATTAGTGACTCTGGGAGTAGAGGCTGTAGGCAAAGGTGATGGAGGAAAGGGCAGCTTTTCGAGTAATACTCATTTTTCAAATTAGTTCAAGAACAAAAAAAGAAAACGTTTTTTTATACTATTTTTCTGCAAACTTCTCGCTGTCAGCCTCACTCACTGACGACCTAGCCATCTGACGCCTTTCGGCAGCGTTCTGATGGTTTTAATTTTGTTATCGACCGAAGACTTGCTCAGTGATGTTGGAAAATCTCACTGATAGTTCACTGAAGTAGATTCGATATTTTTTTAATTCAGAGCAATTTCCTCAAACCCACGGTGAAACATGATTCAATTTGCTAAAAGGTGGACAAGTTACGGATACTTACATTCTCTTCTTTTACCGAATTTCATTTAACACTGGGACATTTTAAGAGTGGAACGTTATTGGTCTACATTTAAGTTCGCAAATTACGGCGATAGGCCGCTGAATATCTTATACGGCTCTCCTTTAAGCGTTCTGCTTAATGTCACGTAATATCGCTTACGTTTAAACAGTTTCATGTCGAAAAAAAAAAAAGAAAGTCGTCTTGGAGCTGAACTCTGAACTGAACTAGAAGGGCCCAAGCCCAACCCTCCTAAGCCTGTGCGACATGCTGGCTCGAGCTGCTAAACGTAAGCAGAAACAAAATTACTGCTTTGATTTTCTCCGGAAGAAGGGTACACTAACCACAGAGCCCTACAGAGTGCGCAAACAAGCAGAAATTTGGCATTGCACGCACGCACGCACGCACACATAAACACACACACGCACGCACACGCACGCGCACGCACGCGCACCCACACACACACGCGCACACACGCACGCACGCACACACACACTTGCACATTCACGTTGATTCAACTACCGTCGGCGACGCTGGCAACCAGCGACTCAGCCACCCCGCAGTAGCCACTGCTTGAACCTGCGCCAGCTATAACGAAATACCTTTAAAAGCCCCGTTTATCAGAAGAGCCAGCGTTGCCGTTCGCATTGTCAGAGTCTACGTTTTCCGGGAAAATTCATGAGCATGCCTTTGTTAGGTGACATGGCCGCTTACTTATCGGTTGTCTAATTATTTATTGAACGTTACGAGAGTGTATGAGATCGATCTTGAAGAAACTGCCAAGTCGAGCTGCTACTGTGAGTTGGAAATCGATCCCTCTGGAATCTTTGAACCGCGATCCAGATACGGCACCCGCAGGCATCGCAAGCACGTTCGTACGGCTTGAGAAAGCGGGAATTTATATCTGTATTGGGGTGGGTTTGGGCGTAATACCATAGCCTAAGTGTGTATCCTAATGAGTATAAGTGAAACAATGGAGGCATGAATTAAGGTTTTAAGAATTAAGCGAGTATCAGAGTGCTTGTACGCGAACGAGAATCCAGAAGCGAAGCCTCACACAGGAGTCTCAACGATGCCCCGTTAATGACCGTCCCTTTAAACGCGGAGCCACTGAAGCTTAGCCCTTAAAACCTTAAGCTTAGCGCCAAAAGGGAAAGCCTAAGGCTGCCTCAAACTTTGTTTGGCACCAAGAGACGTTTTGTAAGAATGCGTTTAGCGCCGAAGTCATTTAAACGTGTCACTGAAGCTACTGACAGCGCTAAAACTCATGTTTACCACAGGAATAGCATAACTGACTTTCCTTCGAAAGCTGAAAGCTCTATGCATTGAAGTGTATTCTGTGATCAAGTGATTAAAGCACCGATAAATCTTCTTTGACGTAATATATAGAGGAATGATTCTGATAAATAGAATCTTAATCATCTATAGAGAAAATATTTTACCAATTACACATCCGGAGCTTGGGTTGTAATTGTTACGTGGTTCGCAGCGACTCGCAATAAGCTTACTAATGTCGTAGTAAGGTAGGAGGAAGTTATTTTGTTGTCAATATCTTTTCAACATAGAAGTGCATTGCTTTTATATACTCTCTCTGTGCCGATGCCGCCAAATTCGTTACTCGCTGCATTTGCGACCATGCCTATTGCACAGCGTTGCCTGAAGCGGAAGCGCTTCCGCAATGTTTCCCCACCATTTACGTAAACATGCCTAATGCATGCCCTACGCACAATGGGCTTTAAACCAAGCTGGCATTCGAAAATTTCTAATCTAGCCCTCGTGGACTTTTGACATACACTTCTGAGGCTTACAGTATGTGAGAAGTTTCTGACGGCTGCATTTATCGATCGCGATATGTTAGGAAGGGTCTAAGCGTGGGCCCGGTGACAGCTGAATTTGATCTTTATGTGGTTACGCATGCTATTTAATTTAAACAAAAAATGTTGATTTATGGGCAGTACCATATACTTCTACTGTTAGGTTATCTACAACAGTACTGATGATGCTGAACATTTAATGATAATACAAAGATGAAGTGTGGTCACGATCCTGATGCCATTTGTGAGTGAAAGTGTACATCTATGATCGCTTAAGGTAGCAAGGAAACGAATGCACGTGGTGAAACGCACATCATATGCAATGTTTCATATCCGAACAGTGGCCTCTGCTGAGCCCTGACATGTAATTATATTAGATCAGTCGCTCTAAAGAATAATGTACTTTCAGTTTGCAATGACTGTCCTTTTCCTTGCACGAAGCGGCACCAAAATATAATGTGCATATCTTAGCACTATTAATAGCGCTGTGCAGGCAGTTTGAATTAGGCGCCATTGTCACTGCAGCATGTATTCTTTAAAGTACTCGATTCTGGAAGCAGAATTGACTGCGATAGCACTCGCTGTACAACATGGGAACGCTACCATCCAATTCCTTTATGTTATCCCCGACTCGAAGCCGGCTTTCCGGCTCCTCCTTGCAGGCAGGCAAACAGCCCAGGGTCAAACGCTCACATTAAGCCCCAAATCACTTGGACCCTAGCAAACTCTGGGTTGGAAGGGAACAAGATAGCTGGCGGTCTAGCCGGTCTAGGTCACACTAGCCGGGAGGATCAAAACACCAATCTCCTCCGACTAATAAATATTTTCAATCAATACCAGCATACCAGCAGTCTACAATGCCAGGCTCCATCATCAATCCCTCACGCGCCACTTCCAACCACGCCAAATAGGCAACTTACTGCGCAGAAAGCTTGCTACTGGAGACGAGTCCAAACACACTTTCCCAACCTGTGTAAGTATCCCGTTATATTTCCACAGCGCTACAGACCTACCTGTCCGTGGAGCGACGGTAACCCTACCGCCTTCGTGTTACGCGAGTATGCTCTAGGCACAAAGCTATAAAATTACAAAGACTTCAAGTGAAGGAGAAGTGGGAGGCCCCTCTGTCTTGCAAGAACCTTACGACCCAGCGCAGCCTGGTACAGCAGGCAAGACCAACAGCACAGGCCACGTGCTTCTGCACTGATTCTCTACTGGCTGCCATATTCCGGTAACTCCTTATTTTTCAACATAAATGTTTCTGCTTATACAACTTCTAAGTTCTACCGAGCTTTCTGCATGTTTAATGCTCTCAGAGTCGGTTTTGTGCAAAATAAAAATAGAAAGCAAGCGCAAAATTTGCTCTTGATACAGGGCTTGGTAATGCATTATTTCATTGAGGACTTCAAACTTCTCGTTGGCCCTAACTAACCATTTCCGTTAATTAAAAGCTAACTTGGAAGTTTTTATTAATTGCCTGCTGAATGAACAATTTCGACATTTTATAATTGCGCCCTGCTTCGCTGATAGTGTGTTCATCAAAAAAAAAAAAAATTCAGAGCATGTGGAATCTACACTGCAGAAATGCGAAAGCTGGAGTTTTGGTGCTGCATA
>NC_139345.1:32632077-32804577 GCF_055883805.1 Amblyomma maculatum
TTCTGGCCAAGGTGAAAGAGTAAAGATTATGTATGGGAAGTATTTTAAACTCCGTGAAAAGGACCCGGAGCTGGCGCCGCTCATCGAGTATTTGGAAAGCCACAGTGGTAAGGTGCTGCTTGTTTTTAGTCGTGGCTTGCATGTCACATGCTTTACGAAGTGGAGTTCTTTGCAAGCGCAACTTTGAAAGATAAAAAAGAGGCATTGCTACTCATAGTTCCTACGCACCTACTGCGTGACATCTTTAGCGCTTGCCACAAAGAACCGTCCGCTGGCCACAATTGGGAGTTAGCCGCACGCTTGCAAGGATTCGGGGAAATTACTATTGGCCGAAATTATTACTCTCAGTACAATCGTACGCTAAACCTGTCTTGACTGTCAATGCCGAAGGTCTGCACCCGTGAAACCAGCCGGATTTCTTCAACCCAACGCTTCGCCGAAAACTCATTTCAAACAAGTGGGGATGGACCTTCTTGGTCCTTTCCCGAAGTCATCTAATGGAAAACGTTGGCTTGTTGTCGCGACGAACTACTTGATCCGGTATGCCGAGACCGCGTCACTCGCAAAGGGAACTGCCACCGATGTGGGAGAGTTAATTGTCCACGACATCGTATTCCGTCATGGCTATTATTATTACCAACCGTGGGGCAGCTTTTACGGCCAGCCTCACTAAGGCTGTTGCTGAATCTTCCACACACCAGCTGTAGACGGACCACGGCGTACCACCCGCAGTCTGATGGCCTCGTGGAATGGTTAAACATAACTCTGGCCGACATGCTGCTAATGTACGTGGATGCCGTTATAGAGCAAAATACCTGGGATCAAATTTCCCCATACGACACGTTCGCATACAATACAATACTACAAGAGACGACGCGGCTCACAACCTTCGAGCTTGTCTTTGGCGGTCGAGTGGCTGTTCCCTTGGATACTATGCCGTCCGTCGACCCCGACGGCGGACGGGAGCTTGACTTGGACGTCGTTAGTTTTTCTCAGAGTGCGAAAGAAGCTTGGCAGCTGTCAAGGTTCCGCACATACGTACAGCAGCAACTAGACGCTGACCACTACAACCAGAGACGGCGCTTCGTTGCCTGCTCGCCTGGCGACTATGTCTGGATTTGGACGCCCATTCGTCACCGCGGACTATCTAAAAAATTACTGCACCGGTACTTCGGCTCATACCGTGTCCTCCGCCGCATCAGTGACGTCCATTACGAAGATGAATTTGCCCCCTGAGACACCTCAAGCCGCAGACGACGCAAGCTCACTGACGTTGTGCACGTCGTCCGGATGAAGCCCTACTACGACCGCCCCGCTGACTGATCTTTAGACTGATGGTGCCCCGTTTTATGTTGTGGTCCTCCCGTATCAACCTAGCATACTATCTGTCAGCTCGACAGTCTACTCCTAGTTAGCTGGATCGAGGCGATGTTGCAGAAAAAAAAAAAAAAAACATGGAGAGGGGAAAGGACACTTGCCACTTGTAGAAGATGACGGAGACTGACACAGGCGATTGAGCACGAATATATTGTAACGTTACGTTACAATATGCTGCTTCCAGAGAGACATCTGTTGGCAGACGTTGCCCAAGAGCCTCTTTAATGGGAACGACCGAGCGCCGAAGCATGGAAAGATTTCCAGCTCAGCGCAGCAACCACAGACGGAAGGACGACAGAGGGCGTCATTGAGGGCGTGGAACATATTGTCCGGAGCTGGGAGCAAACTGCGTTGAAAGTGGCTTCCACGGCCTTGCACACTTTCAGCGCTCTAAATATTTTTTCTGCCCTGGCGTGTGACCAACGCAGCTCATAATTGGTACTGGAGGGTATCCCTTTGCTCTCGCCTCTACTGGAATCGGGCCAGCTCTGAAGCCCCCGCTTGGATTGACCCAGAGAAGTTAAACCAGGCAGCGGCGAGTGGAGAATACGGATAAGACAGGGAAGGAACCTAGAGACAACGATGTGGAAGAGAGGGGTCATAGAGAACGGAGAGTTCAACCGGAAGTCATGCATGTAAAGTAAGCCGCAGCAGCCCGCTGCGCACGCACAGTCCGCGGTTTTCGCATCTACGATAAACGAGAAGAGGCGGAGTTCTCCCAGCGAAGAGGAGGAGGAAAGCAACCGGTCCAGTTCGCAGGAGTCCCACGTATACTAACCCCGAGCGCGCGACGTAAAAGAGAGGAGAAAGGACGAAGCTCAAATTTTCCGCGACATTAAGTCCGCGCGTTGGGCAGAAGCCATTCGTCGGCAACGGCGGCGACTGAGGCACATTCGAAGATAAACTGCGATGCTTCTCACTCTTGGTGGGCAGCGGTGGGGATTCTAAGCGCAGTCTGGATCGCGCTCATGTGTTCGTGTGTGTTTGTGTGTGTAATGGCTATCCGAGCGCCGGCGTTTCGTAATGACTGCAGATGCGTTCCTTTGCTGGTGCTCTCTTCGAAGTGCTTGCGCTATCCTGAAATCGCCAGTACCCAACCCCTTCCTGCGACCCCGGCGGGATTTCAGGGCCGATAAGTTTGGCCGCCAGCTTGCATCCCGGCATACGCGAACCAGGCGTTGTTCGCTTCGGCTAGCACGTATACCACCACCTCCACCGCTGCCGCGATCACCACAAGGGCCAAACGAATGATGGAGCGGGAAGAGGCACTACGGGGTCAGCAGCTCAGTGAGCGTTACTCGCATGTGTGCTCATGGGTGTCTCGAAAATTATTGTCCCTGTTCAGCGAAGAAATAAATACTGCCGGTTGCCTCAGAAGTGACACGCATTTCACAAATGGCATGATTTTTTTTTTCGACAGTAAGGTGTAACTGTTGTTGTTCATCGTTTAACTAAATCACCAATAAATCGCACTTGTTATTCGAGGATCAGTATTTCACACTACGTTCGCTTCATTAGATATTATAGTGATTGCGAGGTAGGACACTCTGTGATCTAATAAATGTCATTGCTCGTTTTTCTTTAAGTCAGAAAAGAAGCTTGATTCTGGTTCTGGTTCAAAGTGTATCTACGCCTCAGTTCTACAACGAAGAACTAAAATAAACACAAAATAAGCAAGCACACTGTAATTTTCTCCATCCAGCGCTTAACATTCAGTTCCTTTGTTTACATTTCTGTATAAGCGTAGAAAAGAAAGCACGAAGTAAACATCTAATTTAGATTTTCTAATTGATTTTCCACGACGACCACACACGCTGCTTATTTAGTCTATACCGCGGTTTTCGTGGCTTTTAAAAAGTGACAACGCGGAGTTAATGCGAAATCTGTTTTCGGCTCGCCATTTCCTGACAGTTCTCGACATTCCCCCCGACATGTCTTGGAACAGGTTTCTTGTTCACTGGCAAAAATCCGCCGTAGAATTTATATGCGTTTCGCGAAGAATCTACTGGCCGTGTATAGGGTTCGCGGTTAATAACGTTTCACTGTCAGCCGGTAAGCGCGAGCAAAAAGAAGAATATACACAGCATTCGAAGATGCCAGCCTTCGTGGAACAGGAGCTGAAACTAAGGAAACTTCGCATTCGCAGATCTCATTTCCGGCTGTCTCGGCAGGAGACAAGAAACCGCAACGAGAAATGTGAATGACTTAAAGCGATAACAACATCGGATACGCATCGCGCGAAAAAGCCCCTACGTGCACCTCATTAAGTTGCGTTTTTTCTTACCTCCGTGCGCTGCCTTGACATACGCATGTCGCTGATCACAACATAGGCACGTGTCCCAATTGTTGACCTCTTCCACATTACGCTCTAACATTAATCCTATCGGGCAGCGTTTACTTTGTCACTCAATATGGCGCAGTACGAGTGTGAAATGCTAGCGCCAGTTAGAATTTTGACGAAGCCTGGACAGGAAACGAAAAATACTGGCGAGTGTTTAAATGCGAACTTAAGCGTCCTATGTGCAAGTGAGGTCAAGACAGGAAATGTAGTAGGTCAGCAACTGTCTGAAACGTCAGGACCCAATATATTGGCAGCCAGTCCGTGTATTGAGTTCAGCCCCGCCGGGGTGGTACAGTGGTAAGGCGCCCGACTACTGTGCCGGAGTTCCCGGGTTCGAACCCGACCGCGGCGGCTGCGTTTCGATGGAGGCGAAACGAAGTGGCGTCCGTGTGCTGTGCGATGTCAGCGCACGTTAAAGATCCCCAGGTGGTCGAAATTACTCCGTAGCCCTTCACTACGGCTCCTCTTTCTCTCTTTCCACTTTCATTCCCCCCTTCCTCCCTTCCCTTACGGCGTGGTTCGGGTGTCCACAGAGCAAGTGCGACAGTTACTGCGCCTTTCCCTTCCTGTGAACCAATTTAACTTTATTTTATTTATTGAGTTCATGCGGTCACTGAGCTGATGCTTACTGACGTCGTTTGCATTCTTGTATATCATTTTTATCTTAAAGTAACACTGTAATATTAATATAAGCTAGGTGAACTTCTCAGAAATTATTCCGTATCCATCATTGGAATTCGCTCCGCAAGGCAGCGGAAAAACCATTGTAATGGTGACAGAGAATGCTCTGTCTTTTCTGTGCTGGGAGTTTTCTTGCTATCTTCCGAATTCCAACGCCTACCTGTACAACCAGCGTTTAGAACTACCATCCGCTGAAAAATTGATTTCTCGAAAGCAGTCCTCTCTAGCATGGTTACTGAGACATTCCTTCTTAACCTGTATGCCATGTTGCTGCTAAGATGTAGAAACTGAGCGAAATAAGGCCGTAAATGAATGCCGTTCCTGCGAAACAACGGAACGAAACCACTTTTATTAACTTGACACAAATAGCTGCTGAGTTAACATCAACGCATGAGATGAAGGCGAGTCAATATATTAAAGCATCACTACGTTCCGAAGGATATATTGAATCAGAAAGTCAAGGGTCAGACAACTTCAAACAAACAATTTATGGGAAATTTGTTGTTGAAATATATATATATATATATATATATATATATATATATATATATATATATATATATATATATATATATATATATATATATATTTTGTGATCACTGTGGCCACGACCAGCTCCGGAGTAGACATCTGACTGACAAGAAAAAGAAAACAAAAGAACAAAAACAAATGTTTATGCTGTTGTTATCACCGCTGCTTTCAGTAAATTGAAAAATTATCATAGGTGAGAGAACCTTTTATAAAGAAACGTCGAGCATGTGATTAACTTTATTACGACTCGGCCATTGCCGCCTGGTTTCTCAGCTTCAAAGCAACAACAGCGCAATTAAGCGAGTAGTAATAAGCTCACAGTATTTACCAAAGCGTAACAAGAGATGTAATTATAGCTGTATAAAGCGGTGATAATGGCATAACTTGTTAATTACGTTGTCTTCGGCTCAATCAGAGTGAGAGTGGCATCAGTGTGCGGCCACTTATGAAGTCACTGGGTTCGAGCCACTGTGCGTGATGCTTTCACATGGCACGTTGCAGTGACATCGTGCGTTGCTATCCTGCATGCTGACGAATCATCGTGGCAAAGAGCTAAAATCCGGACAGCGTTCCATTAACAGCTGTCGTTGTAAAGGCAAAAGCGTTTTTTAGTCGTGTTTGAATGAATGAATGAATGAATGAATGAATGAATGAATGAATGAATGAATGAATGAATGAATGAATGAATGAATGAATGGCCATTAAGTCGATAGTCTATCGAGGTAACGGAACAGCTCAGAACTCTATCGAGATCTCGAAGGTCCTCGAACGTCGCGCAAGGTTGCTAGCGTTGACCCGACGAGCGCCATGCGAACTCTCGTACACAGCGCGTTTGCAATACAAAAACGTGAACAAGCGTTATTATTTCATATTTTCAATTTACGCGGTAAAATATTAGTGTGCGTAATACTTTAAAAGTAGCATCACTATTTTTTGGCGCATCATTTTTCTACACTCTACCACTGTGACCTGCGCCGCCGCGAAAAGCAAACGCAATGGAAAGCACAGCCGTATGAACGTCGACGTGTTTAAAAACAACAAGAAAAGTTGTCCTTTAATAACAACTAAAAATCAACAGTTACTAAAAAAAGTAACAGTTATAGTTTATTTTTTATTGATAGACTTATTGATAGATTTATTGTCATGACTCTTCACCATTATAACGCTTTCGCATTCTCACACGTACGTAGTCTTCATTGCCTTTGTCGAATTTTCATTGCTCCCGCAGCTAGTGAAGAATCACTCCTTGGTGTCACAAGCCGCTGCAGGGGTTTTGCGGAATTTCACTACTATTGCTGTCACAGTCAAACGATACCGCTGAAAAGTTGTGAACGTAGTGTTGGCAAAGAGCGACGTGAGAGTTTTGAGGCCTGTGAAGAGAGTGAAAAAGCTGACGGCTGTGGAGGTTCTGTCTCACCCAAATGCGGCAAATCTCATTTAACAAATTCCTCAATTCCCCCTTAAACAAATCGTTTAGAAAGGGCAGCACACAACTTCTCAGTGCCTTCATCCCTCTGTTACACCACGTCTCGAATTTTCCTGCGAGAAAATTCCCCTGGCTAGAGTCGCTGTGCAAGGCTACTAGCCTTGCGACCCAACCAAAACACAGCGTCTCTTCCTTCGAATGAGATAAAGCAGTGCTTTGCGACCCCGTACTGCGAAACAAAGGAAACGAGGGAACGGGAGGAAAAAGGAACAAAGTCCATTAGGAAACAGCCCTCGTTTCATGAAAGAAACAGCATTGAAAGCAAAGAGGGGCACTAAAGAAGGAAACATAAACAAGAACAGCTCTAATGAGAAGGAGGAAGTGGTGTTCAGGGTAAATGAGGATGGGAGGGTATGGTGGCGACTCCGTCGATTATCGAGTCCGAGTTAACGGGTGCCTGTTTACAAACCAAACATGTTGCTAGATGTACGCAGTGACTTAAAGTTTGAAAAGAAAGCCGCTAGAACGAATAAGGATCCTAAAAGTATCAAAAAAAAATGAATGAAACGCAGGGTGGAGGTGATAGGAGACGAGAAAGTAGGCTAGGAACGAGGCGACAAATAGAAAGGTTTGCAAAAAATTAAAGGTGGCAAGATACCACAGGCTTTTTATTTGGCATCCATTTTTTGTTCCAAGGAAGAGAAGCAAAGAGGAAGGGTTGGAGGGCGTAAGAAGAAATAAAGAAACTAAGGAACAGGCACTATAAAAAAGAAAGAAGGAAACGAAGGCGGGAACCCGAGGCGTTAGTCGAGAAATCGAAGGGGTGGTCCATACGAACGACCGGCGACGAGGCGAAGACGCCTGTGCCTTATAGGCAGAAGGCTGCGCGAACACGCCAAGTCCTGTTGATAAGATGCGAGGCAATGAGTAATGAAGGCCGCTAGTAAGCGAGCGAGCAAGCAAGTGTGCGTGCTAGCAACGCTGGCAGGGCTGGCTGTTCGGCCGCCTCCGTGGCATGGGACGCATCATCAAATCGCCTCAGCGGCGGCGCGTGGAAACATGCCGCCGAAATCGATGTTCGATGAAAAACCGCTGCATGGCTCGAAAGCCTCCGTCTTCCCTTTCCCTTTTACGAGAAGCGGAGGACACTGCGTGCTTCTCTTTCTTTTAACTTTTTCTTTTATTCTCCGTCCCTTCGTTCGCTCGTTGTGTCTCGGAGAGGCCGCGCATTTTCCTCGTCTTCCGCATTACCACTCCAGCGACGACGACCCGGTCACCATCGTCACCCTCATAGTCGCTGTCGCCGACGACACCGTCGTGTTTATTTATCGCCGCCGACGCTCATTCTCACTCGCTTCGCGCAGAGTTGCTCTTCGCAACGAAAGAGAGAGGAAGGGGAAGTGCGGAGGGAAGAAGAGACCGCCTGTTTCAATTCCTTCTTCTTATTCCTCTTGTTTTAGTTCCGGAAAACGTGGCTTTCGGATTCCTGGTGCGGCCGAAGCGAGCGAGCGCTATTTAGCTCCAGGGGAAAGAAACAAACAATGGAAAGAGAAGCAAGAATGAAAGACCAGTGAGTGAGCTCGGGCGGTGTTTTATGGAACGTGGCGGAAGGCGTGCTTGCTCTCTACAACTCGTGAATAGCAGCGGTGAAGAGCCCCGCCGCTGCCCCGCGGAAAAGGACGGTGCGGCATTGATCCGACGTGTGGCGCGAAAAGACAGACGATCCTCGCGAATGGGAGCGCTCTTCGGCGCCGCGAGACGATGTGCGAAACATGCAACAGAGTCGAAGTCGAACAGTAATCAGAAAGAGGCATGAATGGAAGGGTTGAAAACTTTTGGGGGGGGGGGGGGGGGAAAGGAAAGGAAGATGAAAGGAAGGCAGTGGATAAAATCTGGAAGTCGAAGCTGCGCTCGGTCAGAGGTCTTCCTATTTTTATTTATTTAAACGGTCTCATTCTGTTGGCTTCGTCTACTCGCCCGCTGATTCTTGGATCACAAGAAAATGATTAATAGTACGCTGCGCTCTGACTACTGTACTTTTTGGTGTTTCTTTTTTATTGTTTAGCATAGCTTGCAAGTTGCTCAGTTCAAACAGAGCGGGTGAAGGTGAACGGCGCCTATTTCTGCTCAGAATGCAGCGACTGCCGTTTGCATTCGGGGCAGCAAAACACGTGCATCAAGTTCTAGCGCGGATGTCAGTGTAATGATTATAATAAAAAATTTACCCAAACGAAGGCTGAGTATTTCAGTCCTAACATCTGCCTGCGATTTTTACACGTCACGTGTCACATTATAGCAATTTCGGCGCTGCCTCTTCGAAGGTCGTCTTGGCGATTGTACAGTCCAAACTAAGCGTCGATCTTTTTAGCTCACTGTCAGCCTAATAGGTATCCAAACAGGCAGCCTTTGCACACATTGCAAGTTGTAAAGCAGACCAGGAAAGGAAAATGAGGGGTTAATTAAGACTCACTAAAGGAACAAATTAGTCATTGCAACAACAACAACAAAAATCAGAAGCGACACTTAAAACTGTCTTTGGGCATACATTATACAGTCCTGCAGGGGAAATTACTTTCAGTGTGTTTCCGACATGTATTGAAGCTCTTTCTGCTATAGAATTGTAATAAGTATGCATTTTTGCGCACTCAACCTAGACTGTCATGCTTCGCGCTGCGTTTCGTAGCCGCAGTCGCCGAAACCTCGCTTTGAAGGCATACAATTGGTTTGAGGGGTTTAACGTCCTAAAGCGACTCAGGCTATGAGAGACGCCGTAGTGGAGGGCTCCGGAAATTTCGACCACCCAGGGTTCTTTAACGTGCACTGACATCGCCCAGCACACGGGCGCTGAAGGCATACAACTGGAAACGCATATTGTATGTCGTCGGAGCGGATCCCTATCACAAGCTGGCCTGAAACTTACCTAGTGAACGCATGGTATGTGCAAAAAAGAATCGCGCGACACCACCCGAAACACTGCACTTCGAACGGCAGCGTTACAGTTACACAAAATTAGGGAAAACGTCTGCCTTACGGAGCTCCGCCACCGCCGAGCTCGTATAAGCGAACGAGATGTACAAGATTGTCTGAAGAGGCGGTGCCCTCGATTTCAGATGGGTATGGATGCATTCCAAGTGATGCATAGTAGAAGCGTGAATGTAGACGCATGATATCGTAGGATAGGAAGCCCGAGTATGCGGAGGGGCCCAAGGAGTCCGATCAAATATGGCCGGCGCCATGTCGCGTCCGTTCCCCGAAAATTGACTTCGATCGCGCCACGCAATGAATCGCAGCAAACTTCGAAGAGCAAATCTCTCTCTCTCTCTCTGAGCGGATATCTTTGCAACCAGTGCTTCGCAACATCGAAGGGAGACCCGCGACAACGGAGAGCAGTAGACTGTGAAATTTTGGCTAACCTTGTACACGCTTATGACGTCTTTGAGTCCTTGTAAAATGATGCTGCTTGTGTTGTTAAGTACGCTTCTTCCTCGGGGAAAATTCTTTAAATGCACGCTTATTTCATAAGAGTGGCTACAAGTTTGGGGAACGTCTTCCCCGACGCCTTTGTCGGAATAAGCGGTTTAACAAAAACTAAGCCAATTTTTGTCTCTTTTGTAGATACACATTATATTTCTATTTAAAAAAAAAAAAGAGAACAACAACCATATTAGCCATAACAGCCCTACCAGACCACTAGGCCATCATAAATTTTGCCTAAGCGGGTTCAGATGCCATGTTTGAACGAAATGGAAACTATTGTCGGAATATTTGTTCATCCCACATTAAGCCTGACTAAAATTGTTTTCCTCACCTTGAAATATGCATTAAACTCGGCCGTTCGTTTCGACTTTAATCTTGCCAAAGCGGTGGCACCCGCTTCACTAGCTTGTTGTACGGTCCTCTCGCTTGTTTATCCTTTAGGCCTTCCTGCGTCCATCCGATCTGTTGTTTACTTCGCCACAGGTGTCCAAGGCTGACTACGACAGAGACACGTGTACTAATTCTGTACATACAGCTGCTGGAACGTGTGCTTCTCTTTACGCCTAAGGCGCGGTCCATTGTTTTCGCTTCTGACGATGAAGAAAAGGCGTTAGCAGGCACGAGCCTTGTAGAGGCTTCAAACGGACGTCGCTCAGATTTCGCCAACATGAGTCTCCAAATGTTTTCGTATTCAGACGCGAAGATTTTAACGAGACTTGAAACCGGCATGCTTGATTACGGCAATCTTCCTGGTGCTGCGGGAACCCGAGAATTTGTGCCGTTACAGTGTACCGAAGCACTTGAGAAATGGGCTAATAAGGGAATCAGGCCGAATCATACCGCAGAACCCTGAGGGCCATATTGCTAGAACACTCCTTACCTCACTGAGGATTTCCTAAATGTGACTCACTTCTCATCGATCAAATTTTAAATATGCTTTATCAACGAGCTCTCAGTGAAGCCTAACTAATAGCGTGCTTATCCCGGGATTGACACAACCGTAACCTGATGTCTCCTTACCTCGCTCCTCGACACCAACGTATATCCTTTCCTGCGCAAAGCCTTGGTCTGCTCTTACAGAGTATAGAATGAACCTGGCGGCAGGCGGTGACGCCAAATTAAACAAGGCACTTTTCTTTATTGTAGACCTCGTATCGCAGCCCGCACTGTCTGATAAAACGTTTTTCACTCGACTGAGTTTGCGTACGTTTATGGGTGCGTGCATCTGTCTCCGATAGCAATATCGACGGTGGTACAACCGCCCCTTCTGTCCGTGTTCGTTTAGACCTGTGTGTATGCGAAGTTGTGAAAAAAGATTATTTACTTCTCCAGCAAATTGTTTTCAGCTATCTGCAAACATTTACAGCTGTCGCTTCATCGTAACGATCTGAACTTTCTAGGCAAACATTGAGTTCCAGAACAGCCATCTACAGCATTGAGATAAGAGGCGTAAAATGCAAAAACGCAGTTACACGTGCGTGCCTTGAAATAAACACGTAGTTGTAAATGTGTGCATGCTTGTGTTCTTTTTCTCGATCTAGTCATATATCTTTACTTTTATCACTATGCACATCTATTCAAAACCAAAAGCTTAAACGCCTCTTCGCTATTAGCGCCCGCTTACTTGAGGAACGTCTTAGAAAGGTTCTATAGCTCAATCGTTTCTTGTATGCGTGCTTTTAATGAAGTATGGAATACTACTCAGCCCCGCAAGCGATATCCCATAAGCTAAATAACGATTTAAAATTGGCCTTAAAATTTTCATTGCATGGAGAGCATTGCACTGTTCAAGTGACTGCCAAATAGGAAAATACTTGTGCATTGGTACTTTTTTGGCATTTGAATAAACAAATATGCAGAGTTTGCGACTGGAAATATTTAGATTTAAGAATTAGCAAGAAGTACCTGACGAGGCACCGATTTCGTGAATAAATTATTATGTTAAGGGAATTACAGATTCACAGCAGCATGCGAACGAGCACGTAAATAGACGAAGTGCACCTTTGGGGTAAGGAAACAATACGCGCGATACGAGAAAGAAGCATTCACGTGCTGGAAAATGTTACTGAGTATATTTGTTTAGGTCAGGTAGTGGGGTGTAACCTGGGTACACTCAGATAGAAATTCGCAAAATAGTAAAGACGATTTGCAGGGCGTTTAACAGCCCTACAAGAGTTGGTTACGGTTGCTTATTTTTGAAACAGAAGACATCAAGTATGCACCCCGCCTTTAGTCGAATTGTGAGGTGTGTTTTTGTATTGGACTTGCGCTCAGTGAATAACCGTGACGTAGAAATGTTATGGAAGCGTCGGACGTGCCTCCTCCTCTCCTTCCTTCTCCAGGAAGGAGAAGAGAAGATGAAGAGAATGTACGTGACGTGTATGAAAGGCACCGAAAGCATTACTGATCGAAGCCGACAAGACACTTTTGCTAAGCGTTCCGCCCTTGAAAAGCCAAGCACGAGCAAAGGGAAAGCATGTACCCGTTATGAACTCGTTAGACATTCCGTGACACCGGGCTTCGAATACCTCCCTTCCTGCATGTGTAGAAGATGGTCAGACCACTGAGTCTGGTCTTGGGTTAAAAACGATAGATATACAAGAATTATTCTTTGATATATGTGCGCAACCTTAACCACAGCGCCGCATTGCTTATGTCACAGTCGTTTGCCTGCCACAGAGGAGGACAAAAAGTGCCACAGTTTTAAGCGATCTAATCGTCCCAGCATGCAATATTCCCTATTGTGTCTAAACTTATTGAGACGTTAGCACTAGAAGGGTCTGCGCAGGTGACAATGAGCGCTGTCTATTGGTGGATGACATGACAAACCAGTGACTGGTCGGCCGCTTGTGTGGCGTCACGGGATCACGTGACATGTCTTAGTGGGCAGGAGCTTTGAGGGGTGACATTACTGAACGCTGGCTGCTCGTCGAGGGTGCGAGGTCAAGAGACCACAATATATGCCCAAGTTCGCAGGTGCGCTGACGTTTTGGAGATGTGCTGGTCACGGAGATGGGGCAGAGTCTTGCGGGTAGGTTGGATAGAAAATCTCGTATAATTGCTAAAATGAAAAAAAAATAAATAAAAAGTGACAGTGAACACTTGGAGCAAAAATCAAAACAATACATAGATGCAGCGTTGCTTCTAATGCATTCCACATTTAGGGTGACACGTATCTGCGTAATTTTTCACACTCGTGCGTTGTAATGACTGCCATCAGCGGCTCAGCGACTCCTCTACTGCGGATTAAAATAGAATCAACCATTTTTCTCAGGTAATGAACGTCACAGCCACTTGGCGCAGCGGCAAAGTAGGAAAAGGAGCCAGAATAGCCCACACTGCAGTTACGTCCTCCTTAGCTACCACTTTTGCGATGAAGCCATTCGCCGTCGCTGCGCGAATGACTTATTTCCTTATGGTGTAAAAACAAGCGAGGTCATTCATACACTCGTACCCTTAGGCTGGACGCATTTAGATCTTTTTTTCGCTTTGATTAGGATCCCTGGATGAAGACGGAAAACTTCCTTTAACCTTTCCTTGGTGCCTTTAACCAAACAGTAATGATGCACCGAGTCTTAGTAACTAACTTCACAATTCCAGTATGACAAGGGCAGTCGGCAGATATGAGATGTACTTCTTGTACTTTTCGCTTGCTTGCTTTCAAAACCGCCGTCAAGGTGCTTCTGTCACTGCATTTGTGAACCAAGATGCGAGAAGATGCAATCAAAGCCCCGGACAGTTACCTGAAGGGAAGCTGAAATGCTTTTTGACAATTTCCCGAGATGCGTGCATTAGAATATATGAACGTTGTAGATTAAGCTCACGAAACGGTTTCGCACTACCATGTAAAGTTGTGACTTAATCCAATATTAAATTTCTGACAATTCTCAGTCTTCTCCTCACAGCATTTCAGCAGTGTGGTGAAACTAGACAATGACGTCATCATGGGTGTCATTTAGAGCTTCAACATCTTTCTCCTAGTTTTTTCTGCGAGTCACCCGATGCCGCCAAACGACGCTTCCCGACCTTCACCTTCGTTGGCGTTAATCATCTTCCTCAGATCAAACTTTTTCGGCGTTGAAAATGCATCATCTCCAGGAAAGACGTCACCACTGGTCTCCCCACTTGTCACCATGCACTGCGGAGAAGCCTCAATGCCGAACCAACCTTTAATTTAGTTTAATTCAGAAATCTCTTCAGTTTCTATTTAAGCATTGTAACAAATAGGTGTAGTTGCATTTGGCGTCTCACATCGGCCGGTTTCAAGCTGAGCGTGACTGGAAGCGGCCTGCGCTATGTTCTTGTTGGGTGCGGACGCTACTGAGCTCATTCCATTGTGGGCGCCAGTCAGCCCTATAGTGTATTTATTTCAGTGCCACATCAGTCTACTCAGCAAGCCTGCTGACTACGGCATTGTCACTACAACCTGACATCCGATAGAGGCTCTGGGCCACTGACCTATACGACGCTTCCGAAGATGGAAGGGACCACTTGGTCGTCACCGCTATCCCCCCAGCAGCAACGTGATTCTTTTGACTTCCGTAGTCTACAGCAAGAAGACGTTGACTTATGCTTAAACCAGTTCTAGCAAGCGGCGATATTCATCCGGCAGGAGGACCGAGCAAGGCTACGAAATCAATTCTTTGTTCTGAATTGTAGTAGTAGTATTTTTTTAGTAGTAGTATTTATTTATTTGAAGTGCATTTCATTTTTTACACTTCAGGAAGGAGGCCAAAAGGCACGACGCCTGACGTGGGCCTTCCTCCCTGGGGGAAGCAAATTGCATCTGGCACATGTATACAAAACAAGCAAATACAATATGTGTAGCGGTCATCATGACATAAGTTTCCACAAGCACATGAAACAAAATCCATTACAAAAATAACAAATAACAAAAATTGCCCTCCTAAATCCTGATATGGAAATCACGAAGTTTTACATGGTAGTGTCATTGGACTCGTTCAGCGAAAAAGCTGTCGTCGTATCCTAGAATTGAGAACCGTAACCCAGAAACCTGTGGATAAAATACTTAATTCAATGAAATAAATTTGCCATCATTGGGGTTCCAACCCAGACCCTCTACATGACAGGGGAGCACGCAACGTGTAAGTTCGTTGATATCGAGCATGAACGCGTTGTGGTGCGTATGGCTTACTAACATGTGTTTGGGATGTCTACTGATGTTGCAGTACTAATAGATTTAGAAATGTATTTAAACACGAAATATTGGAAAACAAATTCGCGAAATGATAAGGTGACATTAAAGGCGCTGTCGCGTAGCGACAATTAATCAGCCCCTATTTGTTCCTGTTAACTTGAAGTTAATTTAACTCAAAAAGCTTTCACGAGAATTTTCCGCAAGGAAAAAGCCGCGTTGATCAGCTATTTTTGGAGAGCATATAACAATTAAATGACTCTTACTGTGGACTTAAAACATAGGAGCCGTCTACGTCGCCGTGGAGACCATAACAGGAGGGAAGAGTTTCCTTATGTTTGGCATCAAAAACCAGCATGTCGCCAGATTGGTCCGGAATACATCTAAGGCTGTCGAGCAAGAGACGGCCCATGTTTCGCCTTCTGGTACTTTTCTTTTGCTCCCTCTGTGTGTTGCGGTAAATGGAATGAATACTATGGCAAATTAATGACGATTTCCACTGGTCGCTCCGGAGCACGCTTTCCTGCCCCAGGATGACAAATTAGAATAGCACTGGTCGACCGGGATAGGTTGCGCGTATTTCACTGGTCGTCTGCAGCAACTCCGGACAAGGTCGGGCACTCCAGCTCGATCCGCCGACCAAAGTCAGATCTCGCCGGAATTTCTGGCCGGTGATGTCTTCACTTCCAGAATTTTTTTGGCTGTTTTAAGCGGTTTTAGAGATATCGGCAGAGGACAATGAGCATCACCGTTCTTTTTTTTCGCTAATATATCGAAGTGCTTCTATTGAAAAACGTCTACAGAGTTAAAATTATGCGAAAACAAGTTGAAGAGGGCTGCAATCCTGCATAATTTTCAACTGCAACAATTTCGGCGCTGGGATGCGACTTCAACTTGCGGAACTGGGTCAGCATTACTTCCGCCGCGCACTGTGCACGTTCCGCTGGTCGAGGGTGATTCGCTCGGTAGCGTTTTAAGTCGCACTATTCGGGTTCGGGCGCCCAGCTCCAATCGACCAGTGGAAATCGTCATAAGTAAATTACGTCATCACCTACGCTTCCATGCTGTTAGTCTTAGACTGGCCCCGTACGAACAAGTTTAAACACTGCGGCTAACCACTCGCCGACCAGGTTAAAGAAGTGTGAGGAACCTGTCATCAGCGCCGCTCTCTCCACCGCCATTGCGTCGAAATCGGACGCATCCTAGGTGATTCCCCATACCAAAATGTGGGCCTCCGGGGCTACTACGATGCTCAGCGGGCTCGCTCTGGTCAATAATAACGAGGGATTCTCAACTACCTGTGTCAAGAACAGTACGAAGACGCCACGCCCTCGCACGGAGACGCCACTGGTGCGCGACTTTGTCATTTTGTGGCATGAAATGCATCAAGACTTATCTCGAATGATCGCAGTCTCCCGCAAGTGTTTCCACTTATTACAGATTAGCCCAGTTATCTTTGGCGCTTTATGTCACAGGTTCTATGACGATCACCGAGCATGCTTGTAGTCGGCTAATTGTTTGTTTGTTTGTTTTTGGGGGGGTCAAGTCATCCTAATACATAGTTAATTTCAGCGCACGAAAGTCTACTCGCCTGTTTACGACGTAGTCACTACCACATGACGCTATAGTACGACTTCTGGACGGTTTCTCACCCCGCGATAAAACTGAAAACAAACTACATGAACGGAGTGCTGCTCAGGTTTTCAAGTTGTGAGCGATGTGTAAAATGCGCGCTTCCTCGAAGTTGATTGCGAATCTTCTACGCGCTTGTGATTAAAACAGGGCAGGTTTATTTCACTTTTTTAACTTTTCGTCTATTGAGGCGAAGGAAGCATAATATGTGCGACCTTTCCGCCACCGTTCCATAGCTTTAAGGCCTTCAATTTTGCCTCCCCGAATTTCTCACATGTACGCTGAGGAGAGTTTCGTCTTCGACAACACGAGGCGGAGACAGAAAATTGCGGGGTTTACGTATATGTCGAACACCACTGCCGCCTCATTTCACTGGAGACGGCAGGCGCGCGACAGAACTCGACAACAATTTTGTGCGCCGCTTGCAACCTCATATATACGTATCCCTTTGAACACACACACACACACAAAAAAAAAAAAGAAAGGAAAAGTAAGAAAGAAACAAAACAAGGCATCAGCGAGAAAAAGGCTTAAAGTCAGTAGTTCCGAGAGAAGTGGGAAGACGTCTCGCGTCCAACGTAAGACGCATATAAAGTAACTGAAGAAAAGAAAGGGCGCTGGGTGCAAACACTCCGTTGGCGTTTCATTTCCGTTGTAAGTTTTCTATACGCGCAGATCTCATTTTACAGTGCAGGCTAAAAGAGCAACAAAGCGAAATAAACTAGTATATGTCGAACGATGACGTCGGGGAAGAAATGAGCAAAATGTTGAAAGCCGAAGAAAGGGGCGAGAACCTCGCAAGAAAAAAAAAAAGTCAGACCAAACGGACAGAATCGGAGTAAAGCACTACAAGGAAAGACGACGGCGCACTGGCAACCTCGCCTCTCTCTTCCGCGTTCTACGCCTTAAATCTCATGAGGAGTTTTGAAGACAGCGTGACAAGGAGAGCATGCAGTGCTTGTTGACTGGCCAGGACAGGATTGTGAGGAAGAACGGATGTGAAGGAAGTACTAGCTTTCGTCCGCAGACGTGTGCGGGTTGTTCCAGTAGGAGCCGCTCAGAGGCGTTTCGTAAGCAGCCAGCGATCCGCGTTTCAAGAGCGCGCCATGAATGAGGACTCGAATTCTTCCCTGGCTACGCTGCCAACGGACGTAGTCGCCAAGGGTAAGAGAAGAAAGAAAGAAAGAAAAAAAAAAAGAAAGCGGCGTAACGAAATGCAGAAGTAAACAAGCGAGCGAGATAGAGAGTTGGGCTGCTAGGCTTTCCCTGTTGGACTAAACCAGCTACTCCGATATTCGTGGCACACTCACGGTTCGTTGGTTTCGATTCTAGCTACGGAGCTCTCGTGAAGATTCCCGCTTTTTCTTTGTCTCTTCTCCCCTGATTTCAAGGAGCTAAGGGCAATGCCGAAAGAAGGCTCGGAACGTGGTGGAAGAGAATTTAGGTATGTGCTTCATTGTGTATGCTGCGTTTACGACAAGCGTTTTTTTTTTTTTTTTTTGATTCAGTTACTGATTTCGCGACTATCGCTTCTACGCGTGGTTACGCAGAAATGTTACACCAGGAGTGTTTGCCCGTCTGACTCCAAAGACAAGCTTCGCTGGAGTAGAAACGTAGCTGAAGTGTTCATGTTTAGACCGCAGAGGGCACCTGCGAAAGTTTCGGTTCTTGACGCATCTACTGCTCTGGTGTTTATTAAAAATTTGCTTTTTAGGTAATTCGTTGCACTCTACACGAAGAATCAAATTACATGCAGCACCCGTGCCATCATCCCGTAACCATTTCTTTTTCTTTATTCAGAAGGAGAAAGGTTGAATAGGTTGGTAAAACTGCTATAATATTTTTTGTGTTGAGTAATAGTGATGGAAATATGCGACACATCACAAAACGGAGCATACAATCAGTGAAGAAAGTACTGAAAATTCTTCCTCGCGAAAATACACGCAGCCACTTATAGCGAGCATACTCTGGATCAACCCTTGCAGGAAAACTAAAAAGCCACATCTTCGTCGTCGCCCTGATTTGAATCACGGTCTCTCAAATAAGAAAAAAAAAAAAAAGGAGAGCCCGGGGCAAGGGATGAACACAAAGAGCAATGCGCTTTTGTCTTTTGAGTGCCTCGTACATAGTCGCTGCGGCCTTCCCTTATTTGGAGAGTAGTTTATCCTTTTGTTCCCGATTTTCAAACGCTCACGCACCGCCAGGGGCGCCTTGGTCGCGACGGTGATGCCACGTGGGCGTTCGCTAGCACGTCCACCAACACTCTCATACAAAGACAGACACACGCACACACATATACACAAAAAGACGGCACGCGTTCTCAGTGCAGTCAGTTCAAGCCATAGATAGACGGAATGAGAGGCTGACGGCGGTGCGCCGAGTCTTGTCGTTCCAGGCAGGCAGCGTTTGTTCGACTCTCCCCTTTCTCCCTGTCACCCCCCGTCTCTGTATCTTCTCTCTCTCTCTCCCTAACCTCCTGTCGTCTCTCAGAAATCTCCTTAGTGAACAAGGCGGCTCCAATCAGGAGCGCGCTCCGCACGAATACAAGGGCGCTTCGAGCCATGACGAACACGAGTTGCAAACCTCGGCGGGAGGTGCGCGTCTTGCGCGCTTGAGCCCGCCTGCACGTCTTCGTCCTTCGCTTTCTCTCTGTCTCCATCTTTCTGTCCTTATCTCGGTCCGTATTCTTGTTTTCCTTGGTTAGGGAGCGGCGACGGTGAGGTCTCTTCAAACTTGGACCACTGACTGAGAAAACTGCGGGACAGGGAGAGAGAGACGAGGAGGTGCAGTCGAGAGGGCCAGTGGAAACACCGGAACAAAGCATACTCTCAAGGCAGCTGAAGCGCAAGAAAACGCTGCCGTCCCCCTCCTCGTTCCGAAACGAAGCGAGGAATAAAAGGAGTTGAGTTTATGTTGTTTCTTGGTCCCAAATTTGATTGGCGTTCCCGAATTTGCCGCGCGTCTTTATTCAGTTTCGCGAGCGGGATTTACGTGCCGCCGGGGTAAGAAAAGAAGGGATGAAGACGGTTTTATTTTCCTGTTTTCTTTTTTTTTTGATTTCTCGGGCTGGCGTTATGCGACAAAGTCAAAGGACGAATTCATAATGCGGTGCAATAGCGAAAACAAGGCTTGCGTTGTAGAAATTCGAGTAGAATGTTTGCAAACAAGCAGCTGAAATAGAGTACAGTGCGCTTAAGAAAAGTCGGGCATTTTTCGCGCCTACAGGGCACGGTGAATGGCAAGTTTTTATCGCGAATTAGTGCTGTGTTGGCGCATCGTGTAGTTGCTGTTTTTTCTCTTCTGGTACAGAGCAGCCTAATGGCGCTAGTTCGCTAGAAAGAGCATCTTTACTTGTGCTCAGGGGCGAACATGTGGGTCACGTAATGATTTAGCGTGCGAAACGTTCAGCGTAGCTCTCTTTAGCGAAAGCTGTGCAAATGGTGGACAAGTAAACATCTGTCTGGTGCGGCGCTTTACTAGCGGAAGTGGTACTGGTGGTCGTATTTCGCTCAAGTCCGGTGTTGCCATGAAATGAGAACAGACAGTTAGCGGCGTCTAGTTAGATCACTTGCAGACGTACTCGAGTTATTGTTAACTACGAGTACACAGTTGTCGCTTTTATACAGACTGAAACATTGGACATAGGACACACATCTAGTTATGTACAAGGCTTCGCTCTTTACAAAATGTGATTCGTACGTAGTGGCTGGCTTATTGGTTTAAAATTCAGCGCAGTGTTGCTACAGCGCTGTAGTCCTCAGAATGTTCTTTGTTACGGGAAAAATTTAAAAATGAATTACGAATAAACGCCGACTCACACGAATGATTTTTATACCAGGAGATAGGATGGATACCACACATTTACCAGTATATGAACATCTGTTATTCGATAATCACTGCTGCTAAGATTTTCTTGTTGTTCCTGCACCTACGGATCTGTCATTGTGACGTTGAAGAGGGGTGTGCGTGCCCGAGGCCTTTCCGCGCTTAGCGATGGGTGTTGCACAGCTACGCCTTTCAGGCAGAGTTGCACGTAGGGGGAGTGTGTTGAGAGAAGTGGGGGGGGGGGGAAGAGGGCGTGCGGTGAAGTTGGAAGGGCGTTGCGTGGGACTGGCAGCAGCTGTGTCCGTGAGGGAGGCATCCGCGCCCCCGTTGATCATTTGAGAGTCGTTCGTTAGCATGGAGGGAGCCGCCCCCTCCCCCTTCTTCGTTTTCGGCGGACAGCCGAGAGCGCGTGAGAAGCACATGCCGTGCGCTGACTCCAACCCACCTCGCACATTACGCCCCGTCTACGCTGTTCTGCAGGAAGCATGCGTGCCCGTAATGGCGACTGGCCGATGTGTGCGCAGAGCAGTAGTGCTCGTAAGCGCAAATTAAGCGGTGTAGGAACGGCCACTACAGGCTGCTACTGAGCAACTGCATTCAGTGCGTCTCATGTGTTGCACTGTAAGTAGGGAACAACAAAGAAAATGAAGTGCCACTTCAGCCCTTATATCGAGCCGCAAAGCCGGATCGTATTCCTTATTGCAAGCCCTTCACCGCTACTTAACTGTCGAGGCTCTAAACTAAAGAAAGTTCGAAGCTGACGGCGCAGAACTACTGGGAGCATCACTAGTGGTGGACGCCTATCGTAGAGAAGATTACTTCTCTCTCTCTCTCTCTCTCAGACACTCCCGCCCACAGGCACACATTAAAAATTAATGCGTTTCAACATTTAAAGCATTGACGAAAAGCACTGGAGTTGCAGTTGTCTGAAAATTTCAGAACAGAAAGAAAAGAGAGAAATCTCAGGCAGCGCAGGTTCATAATAGCAGCCCCTATGCACGACAGCATGAAATACGAGATGTTTGCCGCAAGACCACCTAAGTCCAGTTTCTCGTGCCTGGGAGCGCTCCCGTCTAAATTTGAATAGTATTCTTCATTAAGGATGGGCTTTCCTTCTTTGCCACATGAAAACAAAAATAAAAACAAAACACACAACAAATTTTATTGTTCAGAATATGCGTCGATGGTGTACCCTTGCTGTTCAACATTCTGATGGAAGTCACGTGCGCGCATCTAGATTTTAATACTACGCCAATATTTCAGATAAGTTTTAATATTCGTGAATCCATTTTGTCTGATAACGCGAGTGTTGTGCTTGTAGATTCAGATCCCACCGCTGATCACCAGTGTTGGGGCTTTATCCCACCGCTGCCACCAGTTGTCGTGACGCTGGGGCTACGTCGACCCGGCCTTCACTTGGTAGCGTGCAGAGACTCGGGGTTGAAGTAGGATTGAATCTTCGAAGTTGGTGAAATATGTACAAGCAGGTTTAATGGCACTTTGAGAAAACTTATTTACAATATTTACACGAAAAAGAAGGGTACATCAGCAAAATGACAAGCGTTAAGAGTTCATAGCGAGAAGCGACTGGATGAGCCGTTTACCCAGGGCCCAGAGCGACATTTCGTGCTCTGCAGCGTCCTTAAAAACCCCCTATGTCCAGCCCCTCTCTGAAGATGCTGACCAACCAAATCCAGGGCACGCCCCTCAGGTATCGGCATCCAATCGAACACATCACTGCACTGATGGTCTGAAGCACTGACTGGTCCGGCATTCATTCGTTGGGCGTGATCACTTGTTGGCGGGAAAAGCTTGGGAACGGCGAGGAGAGGAGGTACATTTCTATTCTTCAGCAAAGAAACCACAGGCTGGTTCTGGGGGTTTTACTTCTCAGAAACCCGAGTGCACGTGGCGCCGCATAGGGCTCCCAACATGGTCCCTTTTCGACAATTGCAAATCTTTCCTGCATTCCCGGGAAATCACTTAATGGCCGTATGAGTCATGCTCTTCTCTTGTCCTGCACGTCAGCGGACATGTCACTCTGTCGTCTCCTTTGGATAGGAGGCATTCATCACTGGAGGATAGCACTTCTCGACTGGAAGGGTGAACAAAAGAAAGCACTTCCTGCTATTTCCCGCAGGGGGACGTTTCTTTGTGTTTTTCCAGACGTTCTCTTGACAGGGCCAATTTGGCATTTGCAGGTTGTCCACAAAGCAAAACATGCTTACAAAACAGGATTCCTGGAAACAGGCTCACTTAGAGCCAATGGACCATCACCACATATTCACAAAACTTTTCCATGCCCACAGGCGAACAATAGAGCGCGCAAATGCGGATGCTTGGTCGTAACAGCCTCCTCCCCCGCCAGAAGAGACTCGGAGGGCAGCAGCCGCAGCTGCTGCATGAAGAGACGACTTAATGGCCTGCACGTGAACGCTTGAAGCTCGCTGTTGCTTGTCGCGTTGTCTTGATTGTTGTAGGCCAAATTGCTTGAGCTATCTGAAACTCAACCACATGTCGAAGCAAGCACTCGGCTCCCGTCTGAAGAGACCAGGTCAAAAGAAAACTGCCATTGTTGTTCGAGAAAAGCCCACTCTCAAGACGTTCAGGACCCACGTATGCCTCGAAAACCAAACGTGCTGCTTTACATAGTCATCTATATTCAAGCGCACGAAAAAAAAAAAAAAACCTGATTATCAATTTGGATACATGGTGAGGAACATCTCGGACCGCTTAGAAAGAGCGGCTAAGCGCGTCCGCATTCCCATTTAACTTCCCCTTTTTGTATCTTATTTCAAAATTGTACTGCTGTAAAATCAAGCTCCACCTAAGAAGGCGACTGTTCTTCGATGTCGCAGTTTGCAGCCAAGCCAGGGGACAATGGTCCGTCTCTACGGTGAATTTGGCCCCTCCAAGATAGCACTGCAATTTTTGAATGGCCCATACAATGCAAGCGCATTCCTTCTCTGACGCGCAATAAGCCCTCTCTCTAGAACTCAGTTTTCTGCTCAAGTAGAGCACGGGGTGCTCATTACCGTCGTCATCTCTCTGGCAGAGAACAGCACCTAACCCTCGATCACTGGCATCACACTGGACCGTGAATTCTCGGCCATAGTCTGGAGCTCGCAATACCGGACGGCTAATCAGCACAGCCTTCAGGTTTACGAAGGAGGCTTCCTTTTGTTCGTCCCAGACTACATTTGTCGGTTCTGTCTTGCGGAGAGCGTCGGTCAGAGGGCTAGCCAAAGCTGAATAGTTAGGGATGTAGTGATTGTAGTACCCAGTCAGACCCAGGAATGCTCGAATTTCCGTCTTCGTGCTCGGCCGCGGGTAGTCTGCTACCGCAGAAATCTTAATCTCGCTGGGTTTCCTGAAACCTTGACCTACATTGTGACCCAAGTAGTCCACGGTCGCCCTTGCCAGGCAACATTTCTCGGCCTTTACGGTTAGTCCAGCTTGACGCAAAAGGCTCAGTACAGCTCTTAGATGTACCATATGGTCCGCCCATGAGTCGGAAAAAACCGCAATGTCGTCTAAATAAGGCACCGCGAATGTTTCACACCCCTTTAAAACCCTATCCATGAGTCGGGAAAAACAAAATGGAGCATTTTTGAGCCCGAAACTCATCATTGTTGGCTGGTAGCTGCCCGTCGGAGTGACGAAAGCCGCGTATCTGCTGGCGCGTTCAGTGAGCGGTACTTGCCAGTATCCTCGAGTAAGGTCCAGCGTAGTCACATATGCCGCTCTACTGACCTGTTCTACTCTCTCCTCAATATTCGGAATAGGATACACTTGATCCCTGGTGAGAGAATTTAGCTTTCGGTAGTCTACCACAGGCCTAGGGTCTTTACCTGGAGCTTCTACTAAGATCATAGGCGAAGCATAATCGCTTTCCGAGGGTTTTATTACTCCCAATTCCAGCATGCGAGTTACTTCCCTATCCAGAATTTCTCTTTGCCTTGGAGAAAATCGGTAGCACCTTGATCGCACTGGCACGTCTGAAGTCAGCTCAATATCGTGCTCAGTCAAATCAGTTCTGCCTGGCCTGTCCACGAAGCAGGCCTCAAACTCTGTTATTATCTCGCCCAGATCGGACAGCTGGGATTTCTTTAGTTCTCCTCTCTGCTCCGTCTTTTTGAGAAGCTCCTGAGCGTTGCTTCCTTTTCCGCTGAGGCAAATCAAGTTGTCCCCCATCTCCTCGGGAAGGTTTAACGTTAGATTTACCACGGCTTCCCTCTGCACATAAGGCTTCATAAGATTGCAATGATAAATGCGCACTTCTTTACGCCTACCGGGAATTTTCACTGCGTAGTTAGTGTTAGAAAGCTTTGCAACGACTTCAGCTGGTCCTTCCCACTGTACTTCGAGCTTATTCTGCCTTGAACTTCTCAGCAACATCACCTGGTCCCCGATACAAAACGTCCTTTGACGGGCTGACTTATCATAGTACACCTTGGAACGAGCCTGGGCTGACTTCATGCTGGCCTCAACGAGTTCCTTAGTGTTATGTAAGCGATTCAAGAGGTTCAGAATGAATTCTACTACTGTTGGGTCTTCTCCGCGCCCCTCCCAGGCTTCGCGCACCATTCGCAAAGGTGAGCGCAGTGACCTTCCGTACACCAACTCGGCTGGGCTAAATCCAGTGGATTCGTGCGGCACTGACCGCAAAGCGAAAAGCGCTGCAGGCAGGCAGGTATCCCATTCGCGCTTGTTTTCATAGCACAGTCCCCTCAGGACTCGTTTGAGAACAGAGTGCCATCTTTCTACGCTGTTGCTCTGCGGATGATGGATCGAGCTATGCACTACCTTAATGCCGCATCGCTCGAGAAATGAGGTGGTGAGGACACTCGTGAAAACGCTACCCTGATCACTTTGTACCTCGGAAGGGAATCCAACTCGTGCAAACACTGACAGCAGCGAATCCACTACACTCTCGGACGTCACCTCGCGCAGCGGAACAGCCTCTGGAAACTTTGTGGCTGGGCATAACATAGTGAGGATATAACGGTACCCTGACTCGGTCACAGGAAGTGGCCCAACTATATCTATTACTAACCGGTGAAACGGCTCGGTAATGATTGGTACTAACACCATCGGAGCTTTCCACTTATCTTGCGCCTTTCCAACCCGCTGGCACGTGTCGCATGACCGTACAAAATTTTCCGTGTCCTTAAAACATCCAGGCCAATAGTATTCTTGCAACAGCCTCTGCTTTGTTTTCTTTATTCCAAGGTGACATGACCACGAGCTGCCATGGGAAAGTCGCAGTAAGTCTCCGCGGTACTTTTGGGGAACGACTAATTGGTCCCGCTCTACTCCGCGCTTATCCTTGAATAAGCGATACAGCACTCCCTTTCTCATCTCGAAAGAAATATTGTTTGCTGTCTTAGTGGCGCGGTGGCGCTCCCTTATCTCCTGTATATTGGGATCATTGGCTTGCTCTATAGCTAAGTCCTCTCGGGTTCCACTTAAAAGTCTCGTGAGATTACTAGACACTGGCGGCAAGAGGTTACTCTCAAGAACGTCCTCATTCCGCGTCTCATCAAGCTCACTTTCAAGTTGACTTATCTGAGATGCCTCGCTCTCAAAGTTTTCTGACCTGCTATCTTCCGCATTTACCATTGTTTTAACTGCCGTTTCCTCCGCTGTGGATTTTTCTGGAATGAGCAGTGTAGCTAGTTCTCGCGCCTTTGAACGTGTTAAGGCTTGCACAACTCTGTCTCCGAAAAGGATGCCCCTCTTTCGCAGCAGCATGTCCGATTTGTTGGAGAACAAATACGGATAGCACTTAGGAAGCTTTCCTGAAACGGCAGCCTCGGTTGTTAATTCGCCGAAAGGGCCCTCGATGACCACGTTCGCGATCGGCAAGCACACACTCTGTTCCTCAACTACCTGTCGGATCCATGCACACTGTCCTGTATAGTCGGAAGGCGATACATACGCCGGATGGACAACATCCATCGTTGCGGCCGAATCGCGCAGTACCTTGCAAGGCTTCCCGTTGACTACTAGGTCATGCAGGTAGGGTTCTAAAAGCTGCATATTTTCATCGCAGTCCCTGACATACGAGAAAGCAATCTTTTCTTTCCGGCAGTTGACGGCAATGTGACCCTGCTCATTACACCTAAAGCATGTGAGCGGCTTCCTAGCCTCAAGCTTATTCTTTGTGTTCTGCACGTTGGTCACTTCCCCACTTTTCTCACTGCCGTCCTTTCTAGGGAATTTGCCTGAAGAAACCTTCATTTCTTCGTTTCCAACTCTAGCAAAGTGCCTTTCCTGACGGTTTTTCACACTGAACTTGGGATTGCGGGGCCTATCCACTGCTGGGTTGCTGAATTGTCGGCGCGAAGCATACTCCTCAATAAGTTCGGCAGCTTCAGTTGCCGACTTAATTTCGCCTCTGTCCTGTAACCAATTTCTTTCTTTTTCCGGGAGGCAGTTATAAAACTGCTCCAAAAGAATTCGCTCGACTACAGCGTCCCTATCACTGTAGGAATCTGTGCTCTTTAGCCACTCGCCCAAATTTACTCTTAAATTGTACAGGAATTCAGGGTAACTCTCGTCCCTGGACTTAGTAGCTTTCCGAAAACGTTGTCTGAACGCCTCGGCGCTAAGCCTATACTTTCTCAGAAGGCAAGCTTTGACCTTCTCGTAGTTGTCCGCGTCCTCCTTGCTTAGCCGCGCGACAACCTCCGCTGCCTCGCAGGGCAGAACCGTCAATAATCTCTGAGACCAAGTGTCTCGCTGGAAGGACAGTTTTTCGCAGGTTCGCTCAAAGTTAGCCAGATACAGACCGATATCCCCTGATATCACATATGGCTGCATGTACTTTGACATCTTGAAATCTGCCTCCTTGTTGAGAAGAGGTACCGCTAGCTGGGGACAATTGCCCGACCTCTTGCTCAACTCTAGTTCTAATTTCCGGAGCTCAATTTCTTGGTCCAGCTTTTTTGCTTCTCTTTCACGCTTCTTTTCCTCTTTTTCCCACTCACGTTCGCGCTCCCTTTCCTCTTTTTCCCTCTCAAGTTCACGCTCACGCCTCTTTTCCTCTTTTTCCCGCTCTTTCTGCTCTTTTTCCCGCTCCTTTTCCTCTTTTTCCCGCTCTTTCTGCTGTCTGAGCTGTTCCTTTTTTTGACCGATGAGGTTCCATGCTTCACTGAGCTCCTCATCATCGGCTCCCAAATCTGTGATTGCCTTTATAATCAAAGGTTTTCGTGCCAAACCACTTGTATCAATTCCCAATTCCTCACACAATTGCAACAGTTCCGGTTTCTGCAGCTTTTGTAGGTCCATGATCGCTCCGAGTGTCGGCTACTTCCAAAACAACAGTGCAAACTACCAAACCTAAAGGCGTTTCCACACTCTCTTTACCAGTTCTAAAATCTAACCCTGTTCTAGAACCTGGTCCACATCAGAAGAAAAGCCAAGCACTCACCCACACATGCGATCGATGTTCCGAGCTGCCCTCTTGTTGGCCGATTGTTGCTCCTGCTTGTTGCTTGAGATGCCACCTCCGATCACAAGGTGTTGTGGCTTGTAGCTTCAGATCCACCTCCAATCACCAGTCTCTTCGGGGGCGTGGGTTCGCATCCCACCGCTGCCACCAGTTGTTGTGCTTGTAGATTCAGATCCCACCGCTGATCACCAGTGTTGGGGCTTTATCCCACCGCTGCCACCAGTTGTCGTGACGCTGGGGCTACGTCGACCCGGCCTTCACTTGGTAGCGTGCAGAGACTCGGGGTTGAAGTAGGATTGAATCTTCGAAGTTGGTGAAATATGTACAAGCAGGTTTAATGGCACTTTGAGAAAACTTATTTACAATATTTACACGAAAAAGAAGGGTACATCAGCAAAATGACAAGCGTTAAGAGTTCATAGCGAGAAGCGACTGGATGAGCCGTTTACCCAGGGCCCAGAGCGACATTTCGTGCTCTGCAGCGTCCTTAAAAACCCCCTATGTCCAGCCCCTCTCTGAAGATGCTGACCAACCAAATCCAGGGCACGCCCCTCAGGTATCGGCATCCAATCGAACACATCACTGCACTGATGGTCTGAAGCACTGACTGGTCCGGCATTCATTCGTTGGGCGTGATCACTTGTTGGCGGGAAAAGCTTGGGAACGGCGAGGAGAGGAGGTACATTTCTATTCTTCAGCAAAGAAACCACAGGCTGGTTCTGGGGGTTTTACTTCTCAGAAACCCGAGTGCACGTGGCGCCGCATAGGGCTCCCAACATGGTCCCTTTTCGACAATTGCAAATCTTTCCTGCATTCCCGGGAAATCACTTAATGGCCGTATGAGTCATGCTCTTCTCTTGTCCTGCACGTCAGCGGACATGTCACTCTGTCGTCTCCTTTGGATAGGAGGCATTCATCACTGGAGGATAGCACTTCTCGACTGGAAGGGTGAACAAAAGAAAGCACTTCCTGCTATTTCCCGCAGGGGGACGTTTCTTTGTGTTTTTCCAGACGTTCTCTTGACAGGGCCAATTTGGCATTTGCAGGTTGTCCACAAAGCAAAACATGCTTACAAAACAGGATTCCTGGAAACAGGCTCACTTAGAGCCAATGGACCATCACCACATATTCACAAAACTTTTCCATGCCCACAGGCGAACAATAGAGCGCGCAAATGCGGATGCTTGGTCGTAACACGAGCCTCAGAAATACTGTTCGTCAATCCTGTTTCACATTGGCGGTGCACCACCAGCCTTCTTTAAAATTTTCAATTTTGGTTTTACGAATTAATTCTTTAATAGGATGCTTATTGCAATGGGTATTATTGCGCAACCACTCGTGCCGTTATTTATAAAAGAAAAGGAGGCAATGGATCATTTAAACTTCGTTTTAAAACGCTTCAGAAGCTCCCCTAGAGGAAGTCTGAGTAGGCTTTCTGTAGTCCATGCCTACGGGGGCAGATTTATTGATTTTCAACTTTTTTTCTCCTCGATTTCGATCTTCACATAGGTTAGAGTAGTTCCATTTCCTTTCTCTCGCTCTTGCGTCTGCCTGGCAGGCCTGCTTTTCCGTCATCCTATTGCGAATAGCAGGATAAAACATTTAACATGAAACAAACATTAATAAATTGTCAGGTTTGTTCTCCTGCCAAGCGGTTTTATTTTCAGCGCTGCTTATTATGCGGATGAGGCTTCTCGGGCGAACCGTTATGAGAAGAAGCGATACTTTGAGAAGAATGAGATAAGCTTTAAATGCAGAGACGCCGTCGCTTTGCTCTGTTATCCATTGGAAGCTATGATAGACAGCAGCACGTTGAATAAAACAAAAAAGAAAACTAACAATATGACAGCACCTGCCTTTCTCTTGACTCGAAGAGGGTTCATCCTTTACCCGGACAAGGTTTTACTTTTAGTTGTATCCAGCATAAAATACAATGCATACTCTTGGTTGCTTGTACCGTTTGTAGCAAGAGGGGCTGCAAATACTGGTGGAATGAACCAAGAGAACGAAAAGGCGAGGTAGGGGTGAATGAACGCTACAACGATTATGTATATATCGTCTAATTCATTGACATACGTGCGCAAACAGAACGAGAGAACAACGGAGTTAGAAACTGAAAAGCCAGAAGAGGAAAAAAAGGAAGCAAGGTATAAAAGAAGATGAACTGGTTGGTTCCGCCGAATGACATGTTTCAATAACTGCCGTGGGCTAATTGCGCTGTTCTCGTAAACTCAAACGCGTGCGCGGAATTCCAGTCCAGCCCTGCAGCGAATGTGGGATGGAAGAAAGGAAATAAAGGAAGGAAACAAAAGAAAGGATGGAAGGAAGGAATAAATGGAAGTAAGGAATCGCGCCTTTTTAGAGAACAGAGCGCGAACACCGCGTTCACTTTATTTCTTACGAGCGCAATTTTTTCGGCATAAAAAAATAATAATAATAAAAGAGCAGCGGGAAGCAACCCTCATTGTTCAGTTTTCCGCAGACATAGGTTCATTGTTTGTACAAGGGGCTTCGGTGCTATCTGTTTAAGAGCAAATACGCTAAATATGCGGTAACGTTGTGAGAAGAAACAGGAAAAAAAAAAAGGAAGTATAAATGAATGTTCGAAAAGAAGGGACCTAGCGCTAGGGATTGGGAACGTTTGTTATTAGCGCACAGGGAATAAAACTTAAAACCTCTCAAGATACGCCCCAAATATAATGACGGTTTCTGATTAGTACAGTCGCTTTGTTCGAAAAAAACCCAGGAATAATGCGTAGCAAGAAAGAATGGAGGGTTCTTGAAAGGAAGAAATCCGACGGGTAGATAGGGAGAGAAAGACGTGAGAAACGGCGCGCCTTGTGCTTTCTGCGATTCGAAGAAACAATGCCAGCGGTTTCGTTCAACGCGACCGCCGTGGCTTCCTTTTTTCTATTGGGGCGAAATGAAACGTGCGCGTCTTTCGCCGATATACAGGCACGCCGGGAATGCTCAGGGGCATCGTTCATCGCTAAGCAAGTGGCCGTCTTTCGGGTTAGTTAAAGCGGAAAGAGCTGAATCGCGAGCACACACGCCGTCGTCTTGGTAGTTTTCAGTTTGATACTGGAAGTCTGTCTGGAAGTGTAGCACAAAGTATTTCAGACGGCATGCCACAGTTTAATAATGACGTGAAAAACGCAAATTGCATTCAAACGCCGCGGTGTCAAGTTGCGGACATGTTGCTGAATGGTTCCTGAGAAATATAGTTGCATGTGATTAGATAGCACAATTCATGCACTAAATAAATATTGTTCGAAATGTAGACTCGTTAAACTGCCGGTTTTAAAATGAGTCTAAAAAGGGAGTACTTTTTTAATGGCAGCACTAGATGCAAGCTTCTTTCAACCAGGTGGAAGGTTAGGGCCCCACCCTTAATCGAAAAGGCCGTGCTCTCCGAAACATATCAAGCGCTAGAATGCTTAGAGTGCTTAGAGGCCTGCTCTGCTTCGTAATAAAAAAGCGGTAGTCGCATATTTATTAAGCCCGTTTCGTTTAAGTTTTTGTTTTTTGACGCAGTTCTGGACTTTTACAGAGCTCAGTTAATTTAGACTGGGAATTGTAATCCGTGAAGGACAGTGTTGTTTAAAGTATAAGTTACGTTAGACAAAAAAATGAGAAGGGTTCAACTCTGCTGAACCGGATATGGAGCAAAAGCATTAGCTGCGGGTGACCGAGCGTTCTTCTTCTTTTTTTTCTTCTTCCTCCTCTTGCTCTTGTTGTTGTTCTTCATCTTTTCCTCCTCCTCCTCCTCCTCCTCCTCCTGCTTCTTCTTCTTTTAGTCATCCTCCTCCTCCTTCTTCGTGGCTGTTCAAGGTCATTCGCGACTGCGGCCACAGACTACGCGACGGGCCGAAACCTGGCGTAGTATTGCTTTCGCAATAAAAAATGCTGAGCGAGAAAAAGTGCCTTGCTGACTGGCGGTTTTGTTCGTGTTCATTGCTGTTATCTTCTACGTTTTTCTTCTTTATTATTCTCCCAGTATTTTTGTTCCAGCATTGATGCAGAAGAGGAGGCATGATTCCCTATTAGGGAATCATGTCATGAGCTTGCTTGAATCTCATGTATAGATATTTATTTTCTACGCGTAATTAATGATTTCATGGCAGGCGATAACACAGGAAATATATACTCATTAACCAAATCTAGATCTGTTCTGTGTTATGCTAAAATAAATCACAGTTCTACGGCTTACTGCTTCAATTAAGTATAATGCAATTTTATTTGTGTCGAGAGCGGGGCGAGGGTTTGCAAACGCATTTTCAATTCATTGTGGTTGTCCTGACATCAGCTGGTTATTGTGCACAGCTTTTCAGTGACCTCTCGGGCTGTTCTCCTCGCATGGAGTTTGGCCTCCGGGCCGGAGCTCACCAACGCGGCTTCCCATCTTTCATTGCTCGTGAGTTGCAAGCCTACAGGCGTATTTTCCGGGAACATTCGAAATGAATAAAATTAGTGTTACACGTGATGTTTTAGACTACACTCCAATTTCCGATTGCTGGTTTGGTTTGTGGCGTTAAACGTCCCAAAGTGACTCAAGCTATGATAGACGCCGTTCATACTTAACCAGCCAAAGGACGAGACAAAGGAAAGAAGAGGACAGGACAAGGCTGGACTAGCAACTGAATGTTTATTGAACAGAAGAAAACAACGAAGACTCCTTCCGAAAAGCACGCGCACAACCCAATCGGTGGAATGGCAGGAAATTGGGAAGAAGACGAAGAAGAAAATTCAAAGCCAATTCAAAGTCAAGGCCTAACTAACAACTTTTCTAATAAATGAAATTCCTTACAATGAAGGCTAACCGACGCCTTAGCCACACACTTGTCCTCGGCTTTAGCAATGAAAAATGCTTCAACCAACTCTCTACAGAGTTGATTACCATTGCTGTAAACTACACCCGTATTATTGAAATCAGGCTGGTTAAGTATGAACCCTTACCAACTTGCCCAGTCGTCAATCTTGTTGATAGACGCCGTAGTGGAGGACTCCGGAAAATTCGACTGGGGTTCTTTAACGTGCACTAGCTGACATCGCACAGCACACGGACGCCACTCCGTTTCACCTCCATCGAAACGCAGTCGCCGAGGCCGGGATTCGATCCCGCTTCCTTGGGCACAGTAGTCGAGCGCCGTAACTCCCGCGCCACCCCGGCGGGGCAATTTTCGATTGCCAGGGAACAGCTTAGAGCAGATATGGGAATTTATGAGTGTGTCAGTCTGTAGTTGCGTCCAGCTGACCATTTACTGTTTAGTCCAGCATGCTTGTGGAGGGAGTATTGGAGCCTATTATTGAGACAGGAAAGAGTTATATCGTGATACAAAACCGCTCCTTCCCTAGCTGATCTGAGATATTATCTAGCCCAAACTAGCCCAAACCCCGGTAAAAC
Source organism: Amblyomma maculatum (assembly GCF_055883805.1). NCBI lineage: Eukaryota > Metazoa > Arthropoda > Arachnida > Ixodida > Ixodidae > Amblyomma > Amblyomma maculatum. The sequence continues at coordinate 32,665,383 of NC_139345.1, forward strand.
GAGAGAAAGAAGATGGCTACACGGTACAAGGTTAGAGGGGGAGTCTTAGTTCGCAAGTCTAGCCAACCTTCCGACAAGTGGACCTGCTTTCGTCTGGGCAGTGCGATCATCACTTCCCCGGCCCAGTGATGATCGCGTTGCCCAGGCAAGGACAAGTCCATTTGTCGAAACTGTGCTCGACTTGCGAACGGAGACTCCCCCGTCTAACCTCGCTCAGTGTTCTTGCCCAGACCAAAGTACTTACCTCTAGCGAGGAGCTAATCGCTCGGTCGACGAAATGTCGGGAATATTGATAGGTTGATTTGTCTCCCAGACGGTTTGATTGCACTGGAACCAAGATAAGCTTAGTCTGGTGAGATTCGGGCGATTTTACTTTGTATAGAATGTTGAAAGCGGCAAACTGGATTCTGCCCTGCGCAAAATTTTGTTTCGCAGTTTTTTAGTCACGATAGGTTCTGCTTTCCTTGAGATTATAGGGCCAGAGCTATGGCTGCCTCTACAACCTCTCCTGCGTTGGTTGTTCTGGAAGTATTTGCTGCCACGAGGTAAGAGCCTTCGTGAATGAATACTGTACTGCCAGTGTATATGCACCATGGCCTGCGTATTCTGTCACGTTGACGCATACTGTTTGCTTTTCGACGGAGAAGTGTTTCTGAACAGCTTTGGTTTTCGATTTTCTCCTTCCCTTGTGATGCTCCTGATACACTGTTTTGCTCCCGTCAAGATGAGCACTACAAGATTTTCTCCTAAGAGCGAATCAATTAATCAATCTGCTTCCAAAAGTGGGCCACCAAAGCATTGGTCTGTATCATCTCGCTCCCCTCGGGTCGAGCAAACGTCCCTGCGGCCACTGTTCCTAAGCACCCCCTGGACCAACAGGGCGAATGTTTAACATCCGAGGAATGCATGTTTATTGGTCAAAAAATAGCAACACCTAAGTCACAGCACATAAGGAATTCTTCTCATCATCTTTGTGAAAATGTGGTTATGTTGTTCAAAAAAATATTGTGTAATAAAGTAACGATTGAGAACTCCCTGTACTACAATTATAATGAAGCAACAAATCACAATACGAGAATAGGTAAGTGCTGAGCGTATAACTAAATCATCGCCTCTCCTTCCATTCAGTAATAGTCTATTTGCCTACAGGTGTTGCAGTAGTAGCATTAAGTGGTTTTATTGTTATTCTAAATCGGTGTTTTTAAGTCTACAACAGTCCATCTTTCCGGGACGTACAAAGGGCGGATTATGAAGCAATAGTAAACTAAACTGTTGAGAAGACAACATAGATACGAAAGAAAAAGAGGATAAATGTGCACAAGGAAAATGAAAATAAATTTTAACACTCGCTTCAAACACCTATATATGTTGACGTCCACTCTTCCCTCCTTTTGCTGCTATATTTTTGTTGTTATATTTTCTGGGGATTGTACGAATTTGGTTGTGGTGTCTTCGTAGCCTAGCTATAATGGCTTTGGCGAGAACATAACGTCCCATTAACGCTCAAGCTTTGAAAAGTACAAATGTTTTTGTGTTTCTTCACAGCGAAGGACGACGCAACACGCTGATCCGAGATACCCCACCAGAAAAGAAATCTTAGAAACAGAAACAACTTGCTCGCCGTATAAGCAGACAAAAAACTCCCAAAACTCGAATGGAAAAACGCGAATCAAAACGTTGGAAAGCGACCACTTTATGAGAGAATCGAAAATCCCCTCAGTAAAACGCAAGCCCAAGCCGGCCAAACGGACTGACTGGGAAAAGCTGAAAGATATTTGAACCCATTCGGCAGTAGCACACATACACGATCAAAAGATGCATATAAATGCTTTTATCTATAGTCAAATCGGCGCGTGAACAGGTGCTAGATGCAATGGAATAGAACAAAATCGACAGCAGACTACTTCGTATGTACGAAGCGAGGCAGATCATTGAAAAGAGGTGGCTTGAACCGAAGCGCATCCATAGACTGAAACTAAGAATTGCACACCTCCCAGAGGACATACACGAAATTGCACTCACCCTAACGCAATACGATGCCGACAAGCCTGAAACCAAATGATGGGAAAGCAAGGTCTGACGGACACGCAGAACGTCTTTGGAATCTCTTGTACCCAGAATCGTGCAAAACATCGAAGCAGAAGGAAGGGACTATAATCCTAAGTTCAATTCGATGTCGGATAAAGACAGCTATACTAAAGTAATGACATTTGAATGCCACAACTAAAAACGTATTCCCTAAATACGAAGGACAACCAAATTAGAATAGAAAATAACGTGAAATATTGGGACTAGAATGGGAAATAACGAAAGCAGAAATTAAAATTTCCCACCAAAGACTCTGTGCCCCATTGGGCCCTGGTTTAAAGTGCAGTCGCAATCAAAACACCAAGACGCTTAGACAGTGCATCGATAAATACCTTTAATAACCGACAATGTGAGCGTATGTTGGAAAGAAAAGCAACACTCTAAATAGTCTACACACGCTAAAGTCAAATTTTAGCACGTAGCACTCAATAAATTACAGCAGCCTAACAGCTGAAAGTATGAAAATCTGCAGGCTCCTGCCACACGGCAAGATGACATTCCCCGTTAATCAAGGCTGAGAAAAGAAAAAAAAAAAAAGGTCGTAGTCTGCAAGGGTCTTGCGACTAGCCAATTTTCTGGAGGCACAACTGCGCACAGCGCAAAGCAAAAATTTTGCTTCAGCAGTAGTTTGGCGAACTCTTTCGTTTGTATAGTAGGACTTAACGGTTTAAACTGTTTCTGGCGTTTAACTTCAGGTGAATGTTGAATCCGCTGACGCCAGAGCGAGAAACTGAAACTCCGTTGTGCATTATGCGCGGGGTCGTACCAAAGAGTCTTGTGACAAGATAAACTAACTCCCATGAGTGGCATTTAATTGTTGCGCCTTAGAACGAATTCAGGGCAGCTTTCTTGCCACTGGTCTACACGAGCAAAAAAAAGAAAAAAAGAAGACATTAGAAAAGGAACGTTGTCATACCGTGAAATCAGGAGAACGTAAGAAGAGAGAGATAACTTTATTGAGCGCGATAATAACCTCCGAGTATGCTTTGGGCTAGGGTCACTAAACCCAACTAGTCCACCAGCTAATTTTAGGCTCGCCAAGCCGGACACTTTGGAGAAAGATATGGAAAATAAGGAAGTAAATGACAGTGCGACAGGAGAACAAGAAACTGTTCAGAACTAGCATGAAGTTAGGGTCGATCGGGAAATGCGGGTTAGTGTCGGATAAGGTATAGGAAAGGGGTCACGGTGACGTGTGTATTTAGCTGCATGTGTTGATGGATGTATACTTGAGTAGGTGGTGATCCTGGATGCTAGTGACTACTCTAGTGCGTCTCTACAAGAGATGCTAGTGAGTATTTATGGCCGCTGAAGGATACGTGTGTGAAGGGGATGTTTGTAAGCGTTAAGGGCAATTGAATGAGCAGGTATTCCGACCTGAGTTCGCAAAGCGTACATGTTTAGACGATGGTCGAATCAATAGGATGAACATTATGGTGATGCTAGCAGAACGCCTTTCTGTGTTAATATCGACTGCAACCTTTTTTTTTTTTTTTTTTAATCTGGGAGTGATTCGGATGCTATCAGGGAGCGTAGAAGGAGAAGCAGTGATAGGTCGATAGGTTTAGAGGGCAGCTTTTTAAGGCTCCGGTGCTGTTTTCTACTTGAAAGACGCGCCATTTACCCAGCTAGGTGTTGTCGAACGAGGTCTCCCGGGGCTAAGAAAAGCCTCGCAGGGTATAAGTGCTTAGGGGACGCATGTACTGGAATATTAGGTGCCGTCTGGTAGTATATGTTAAGCGCAGTTTAAATCTGAGGCATATGGTGACCGGTTAAAGTAAGCTACCTAACTGTATGAAGAATTTTCCTGAGGGAGTATGCATGGACTAGCTGCCTTGCTTTGAGGGACGTCTTTTCTGCGGGGCTTTGGTAGTAAGGCCATAAGGAAATGTTTACAAGGTGCGCGGAGGATTCCTTCCTCTGATTGTCAGCTTATAACATTGAACTGATGTGCGAGGTTTCGAACTTGGGGCAGACTTCTTGTGTGCTCTAGCGTCCACTGAGGTCTCAAAGAATGAGTGGCACATCTTGTTATGCTTTGGAAGTGAGCGTGTAGAGAGGGTAGATACTAGGCAGGGAAGGAGGAATAAAATGCCTAAAGAGCTGGTTTGTTAAGAAATCCATGCCTAGTAGGAAGAAATGCAGCTTCTCAAGAATTGGAAGAGGAGCGGCTTAAGGCCAACTAAATTCTATAATGAGGTCAGCTTCTTTTAAATCGAAAGCTTCAGTGGCTTCTCGCCGTAGAAAAAAGAAATATCCGTCAGTGTCGGCGGTGTCGGCGGTGTCGGCAGCCTTCCATTGCGAGAGTGTTAGAAGCCGCATGTCGCCTAAAACTCTACGGCAGCACGGGCGTCGACCGTTTCATGCCTCGCAAATAGCTTCAAAAATTCCTGAGCAAATATCTGGAAGAAGACACCTGGCGAGTGTCATAGTTTTCAGAAAAGCAGCGCAAAAAAAAAAAAAAAAAACAGAGAGAGAGAGAGAGAGAGAGAAAAGACGTGGACAAGGACGAGACGACAAGTACGGGCGCTGACCATGGCCTGTGCCATAGCCTAGCATAGAGAGGCTGGAGGTGCAATGAGGCACAAGAGCCCATTTCTCGTTCGCTCATGCAAGTGTGATTGGTTCGTGTATTGTGTGACCTCATGAGACGACGTGGCAAGGTCGAGGTGAAAATGTATTGCTGGCAACTCGGGCAGCACCATTAATATGAAAATATGAGATGGGAATTGAGCATACAGGACATTTGCACCCCCTGTTTGTAGCCTAGCCACCTCCAAAAATTTGAGTAAGGCTCTCGAAGGTGGCATGAAAATTCCCACTTCTCTGACCACAAGGCTATAATAATGATGCCCTTGAGCTGGAAACCTTCACCTGAAATAAACGTCGCCGGCTACTGAACATCCCATGTGGTCTAAATCAACTAAAAGAAAATTGCCACTGCGCAATGAATAATTCAGAAATGAGTAATAATGTATGTGTCATTTTTTTTATCTATATGAAATAACACAATCATATTGCATGCTGTAAAAATTAACACTCTGGCGTATGTGCTGCATGAATCTTATTCATCATCTGTAACTTCTTTTTATTTATTGTTCAGTTGATAGTTTTATCAATTTTGTTCCATTGATTCGGAGCGAGGAAAGTGCAGGACTGTTCGACCTTTGGTGTTAAATCGGTGAAGCACACACAGCAACGTGGGTATTGTGGGGCTGAGTGCGAAGAGCAAGGAAGAGTCGTTTCCGCCTTCACCAGATACGGACGTTAAGGGTCCAAGATGCGACGAACGGGGTGGAACATACTGTATGGCTTGTTGCTGGGCCAGTGTAAGTGATTCTGCCGTGTTCTGAAGATCTCCACTTGTATGAAAGGCGCCAAATTTAGAGCAGAACGTCAGCCATTGTGTGCGGGAATTTTACGTTATCTTTTTTATTTATTTCATACTGCAGATCATTGTACAGGTCCAAGCAGAACAAATACAAAAGTAGATATTACAAATACAAAAGCACAAAATAAAATGAAAAGAAAATGAAGTTATAAGGGCGGATGCAGCCAAAAAAGTGATTCGAATAATGTAATGGTCGCTGAGCAGATTTAATTTAAATGCATATCTTCCCTCGTGCTTCGTGTGACCGGAAAATGTACTTCGCACATTTAAATCACCCAGAGATCAATAATAATGAAATCAGTCACCGATAATTAATCACGATAATTATGAGCTTATTAGCCAAAATCATAGCAAAAGTGTCTGACATCATAAAAGCGTAATGGCGTTGGTACCACTGCATACCCAAATATGTATGAACACGCCAGGCGTTGCCATTGTAACAGTGGTATCATCACTACATGTCCAGGAGAGAAATGATATCACATTGCCACACGTGAGGAGGCTTAAGTGCCCCCAGAATTTTTTTTCGTTTGTAACCTGCCCGACAACTACTCTTGGCAATCAGCCAACCGTGCGGTATAGTGCAGTCGTCTGTTGGTACGTGTGACTGTACCTGCAACAGGATTGGGGTATTGTAAACATTTATTTGACCTACGTGACATGTGTCTTCAGTAAGCTGCAAATGCGGGAAGGTGAGGCCGGTAACACCAGGTAACGTGCGGGGCTTTAAATTTCTAACCTGTTGCGTATATATCGAAGTCACAATAAAGCCCGGAGGCGAAGTGAATCAGCAGCTTGAAAAGCGTGCCATATCACATGGTCCCTTGACGTCACAAACATCGGCAGCTAAGCAGCCATCGACCACGTCAGCTGCTATCTTCCGCATGAAGGTGCCACTGCTAGCGCACCTTCCAACTCGGCATGTCACGTGGTTTCATGGCGCTGCACACTAGTCGATCAATCAGACAATGATACCTTCTATATGTGACGTCATCACTGCCTAGATTGATCAGCCAACTTATTAACCATACCGTTTTTATTTTTGTAGTGAGGATGTTATTGCTATCAACTTAAAACATTTCCTACTCTTTCTGTTTGTGGATAAAAAACAACCTTAAGTACAGTGAAACTACAAGGGCAGTGAGAGACACCGTATACTCCGAAGTAATGCACGAAACATCAAAGTATTGAAATGTAATGACGTCGATCATTCACAGTACGTGGAAGGCGAAAGAAAGCATAGTGGCTGCCAGCGGCGGTATAAAGTCGGTTTTCAAGCAGCAGGCTAATGTCTCTCCGAAACCAATCATTTAATGCTCAAGCGAGAAGCAAGAACTACTGGCTTCATAATGCTGCAATGTGGACAATGAAAACAATGTTATTTATTTTGGAATTTGCTGCAGAACGTTTCACACTTTGTTGGCCATTCTCTACCCTTTCAGGATGGTGATGTGAAAACCACATTGGAAAGAAAAAAAGGCTGTGACGCAGGGCAAACCAAAGACAGCGGCTAAGCGAAGGCGACGGCGGCTGACCAACAAATGCGCAAATAATGAGACGCTCTTATAACCGGCTGCCAATGATATATGGCCGGTGTGTACGGCCTAGAATGGAAGTCGGTCACCACGTCTCGAGAGTGGTGATTATTGTTTTATGCTTCTTATGCACTAGCCCCCTCCGTCCCGCCTCCAGCCTCTACGCTCATCGCACATCTCTCTACACCTCCTCATCCAATGCGCTGTTTTTTCCGGGAAACCTTTTGCATTGTTGCCCTTACCTTGTCATGTCTTTTTTGGTGTTGCCCTTATTGCTTCTCGAGGACTGGTCGCTGGGCTGACGGCGACTCGTAAATTTTGCAGACCAGCAATGCCTTTTCTACGAGACACTCCTTTCCATTGCGAGAGGCGATCGCGCGTGACTCACGCGGAAACGGAAGGCGTTAGCGCACGGAGCAAATAAGAAAAGTCAAGAGCGAATGAAAAAAATAAGAGTGAAAAAAAAAAAGGCCCCCAAAGGGCCACGTAGTTAAGGCTTGTCTAGGACTCAAGCAACAAGCGTTCTGTGTTCAAGCAATCACGTGTCCAGGCGCCGCACAGAAAGGGCAAGATTGTCGGAGAAAGTGGAGGAATGACACAGAGGATCCCTCTCGCGCAATTTGGTGCAAAAATAGGCAAGACAGCATGGCTAGCTGCAGGAAAGGAAACGAGAAACCATAGACGAACGACAGGGTGACCGAGACAAAACCAGCCGAAGAAGGAGTGGAGGTAGCTGTGGTCAGCCGAAAGTAATAGTAAAGCACAGACAACAAACAAAAATGAGAGTATGCATGCATTTGTATGTGTGTATACGAAGAAAGAGATACCAGAGCCTAGGCGCCATGAAGTAGAGAGGCTCGCAGAGGACGTAAGCTCTGAAAGTGGGTCCGAAAATTTACGATCCCCACGTTGTTTGTGCCTGCGAAGTTCTTTCTGTCGAGAGGCGCTGCTTGGCGCCTTCGCAGAGCATCTGCCTCAAGCGACGCTGGTTGGTGTCACCCCTCTTTTTACACGCCCCGGGTCCGTCCCGCAATCAGTTTCGTATTAAGGCCGAGATTTCTGGGCTTTCCCGGGATATTTTCTATTATTTTCCACAGGAGCGTAATAAACGCGAGCTCGTCGGGCTTTCTCTAGAGTCCGTTCGCCAATGGCTGAAGGGAGTGCCATCACCCTGGGGAAGATTTCTTTTATTTGGATACGTTTTCCAAAAATGACACTTCCCGCTCGCTCTGTCCTGAACATTGTGGCTGTGCTTGAAATCGCGAACAAATATTTTGTACGCGTGGTAAAGAAAACAAACAAACAAAAAGCAAACATACAAGGAAATGAGGAGCAAGCAAGCTTATAACCTAGCTGGTAGCAAAGGCTCAGATTATACGAAGGCCGAATGCTGCAGACATGCCACATTCAAAACTGCGCCTTACTAAGTACACAATCCGGCTTTTTCACAAGGCCGCTCTGCGCATGCGCACCTCCTCCATGGTTGGAAACAAACCAACAACACCAGCGGCGCGTGTGCAGTTCTTGGCCTCTGTGATCGGCGCAGCTAGAATTAATCTCAGAGGCCATGTGCATTTAATATTTGTGACAGGCGTATGCAACAGATGGCGGTAGCTGTCACGAACACACAGCGCCATTTCGCTGGCGGCTGCGTCTCCCAAGGACGTTTTCAACCAGTAGCAGAACGAATTTTCAACCACTCTCAGAGGACGCCACATTTTGTGAAAAAGGCGGATTTAGTACAAGCCCTTGCTGCTGCATTGCTACGTTTCCCATTACTTGGAAGAGTAAGTAAGGTGGCGGATCAGTTGATTCCCATAAAGGTTACAAGATGTCGCTCTTCCGGGATATATGGACTGCTCTCAAGACATCACTCAAAACGGTGTTCTTTTGCTGAAATGACACCGATGAAATTCCATTTTCCTGCTTCAGTCATGACTGAAACATGATAAAGTGATTGACATAATCTCCCGCTTATGTTTGCTCTTTTTATACTTTTAGTAAGAATGTTCCCGTGTTGTTTAAACTATCCTTGTCATATGCCTTATGTCTTTGCACAACACAGCTGCTGTATTTTGAAACACATGCTGAGATCGCGCACCACTCACTTTCCAGCCTTCCTTCCGGTAATGACAAGCCACAGCGTTCAGTAGTTAGTTGATGCGAATCAATCTGTTTTCTTTGTAATAAGACATGTGCGGGCACTTTGCGTTTAGAGAATCACATTAGTCTAAAATTTTTGGTTATTTCTCTCTAAGCTCATTGTTCCTGTCCGTTTCTGATGTGGGTCGAAGTATCTGACGCTCGGGCGTGTGCGTCTGTAAAGATCCTGGACGGTGACCGAGAAATATAGATACAGCGCCTTAAAAAACGTTCGAGAAGTAGTGGAAGATTTCGTACTATTTTGATCACCTGGTTCCTACTTACAAAATGTACCTGAAGTCGAGGCATTAAAGTGGCCCCATTTTCTTAGGAAACAAATGAAATACTGCTGCCTGATTTCAATCTCAGGACCCGTTAATGATAGCCACAGTGTGTCAAAACTAATTCTTAACCCCCCCCATTCCCTCCCCTCCACTCCTTTTCAACTACCCACCTCCTTCCAACAGCGTCCCTCCTAGCTTAAAGGCACCGAAGCAAGTTCAAGGTCCTTTTGGAATTCATCGGATTGTTAATTAGCAACATTATTTTTTGGAAGTTACCTCAACCGATGTGCAGCAGCCATGGCCTGTCTTGTATGACATAAATCAGTCTACTGCTGAACGGAATTAAAAGTAATCGCGAATGAAGCCAAGTGTACCGAGACCATGAGTCTATGTCCTCTGCGTGCCGTCCACTGAAGATGCACCTTTGTTTGCATCAGGAGAGAATTATTCGTGATTTGCTGAAACGATTGAATTAATCAAATCATCATATGCGCAGCGCGCTTAAAATCGCGTAATGGCCTTAGAATAAAACGCACCTTCCAATCACAGCATGAAGCCTCACAGGGACCAGGCAAGCCAGAAAAAAAAAAAAAAAAACTATTCCCACCAAGGAGGAAAAAAAGAGAGAGGTGAAATAAATAGAAAGGGGCGAATTAATTAAGGGAAACTTTAACGCGTACGCAGGCGCCATTCCCACCCACGCCAAAAGTGAGAAAGTCAGCCACCACTAGCAGCGCGGGGAGGGAAGAGAGTGAGGTGGAGACGGGGCAAGTTAGGCCGCACTCGCGGAACCTCGCGCGGTGCGGAGGCTCGACAGTCAATCTGTTCATCCCGGCGTTCTTGTGGCGGGCCGCTTTTACGCCATGTACTCTCTTTTCGTGCGCACACCAACAACAAGCGCTGGCGTTTGGCTCGGCGGCAACCTCCAGCTCTGGTTCTGCAGGGCAAAATTTTTGGTTGCAGTTTGATTTCCTTGCTTGTAGAACCACGCCCTCGTGGCTCTTTCATTTTTTATTTTATTTGGTATTTTGAAAGACGAAGGGTTCGGTGGCTGGCTTTATGTGTGTCAGTGTGTACTCGTCCAGAGCACGACGCCTGCTTCTTCCAGAGGATCGCGGCCCAACTGGTGTGGAACAGCTCGTCGGCGCGTCGGCCATACTATAGCAGCAGAAACAGCGGTGGAGGCAGAAGCTCTGCTTGCTGCAAGCCTGGTCGGGGAACGGTTTGTAATTACGGGCTTGTCCAGGCGGAGCAAGGAAATGCCCGACTGGACCCCTCCCTCCTTCGACCCCTCCTCATTCGTTTCCTTTCTTCTCACAAAAGCGCAAAATGCAGTATCCTTTCTTTTCATTTTTGAATTTTCCTAGGTTTCTTTAAGGTCTGCCGCAGTGTCCCACTCGCTCTGTTTTCCTCATGGGCATTGCCCGCATGAACCACCCAAGAATGTTTTTTCTTTTTCTGAAAAACTTCGGCGCCCTTGGCAGTTTCCTTCCGTTAGGCATGTTTTAAGATCAAAGTATATTTGCCTTTAAAAATCTGCCTCCATTAAAAGCCCACGCCGACACACTCTCGGAGCCGAGTTGCTCCTATTACCTAAAGCTTATAATTTGCTACCCTCGGGTATAAAAGCGCATAGTGCTAAAGTCGGCTTCACCGCTGCCGCGCAAGCAAGACAGCAAAGTGGAATTCAACGAAGTCATCTTTTCCCGAAACGCAGTGACAAGAGAAGTTGCTTGAATGCTTGTCGTGAGCGCCCTTCGCCTCAGTCAAGTTCATTTCATCGCTGTCGTCGCGGCGTGCACTTCCGGGCCGCACTTAGCGGAGCAAGGCGGCGCCTTCTGGAGAAGCGGCCGCGTGGCATCTTCCGCTTAATTAGCCGCCTTCCTCGGTGGCCTCACAGTGTTCGTGTCGTTTCGGTCTGTTTATCTGGGCTTGACTGCGCGGCGAAAAACGCTGAGAAGAAAACGATGCCTCAAAGATACTGGGCTCTCTCGATGTCTGCGCGTGGATTGCTTGCTGTGCTTTCCCTCACGTGTAGTTTCGCACAGTCGCAACTTAGATAATGGGCCGAAAAGTTTCCACAGCAGCACATTAAAAACTGCGGACGCTCCGCTCCGCGTTTGCGGAATAATGACACCCGTAGAAGACATAAAACGCCGAAAGCTTGTATAAATACCGCTTACCAGTTGCGGCACTGGATCTTCAGGGTGATGAATGGACACTCCGCCAAAGCTGACATGTGTTTGGACAGCAAATAAAGTGTATAGCGAAGAAAGAATTCTTGTTGCAAATGAAGAAAAGCATAACGAAAATCTAGTTACTGCACACTTTTAATGCACGAACCTTCATAATGTACTTATGAAGAAAACGAGACAGGAGAGCCGAGGCGAGGCTTATTAGAAGTATGGCAGGATTAAAGAAGCAGTAAATTTTCTATGCAAATCTTATATAAGCTTTCCATTGCCGTGTTACTTTTGCGGCATTTTTCAAGGGAGAGTTGTACCACTCACCTGGCATCTCCCAGTGAGTTTGGTTCTGCTCAATCCGTGCGAAAAAATAACTCTGAATGCTTGAAAAGTGGTAAAACTATTCCAACGTGCTTATGCGTGGATATAAATTAACGCTGCAAGTGACGTTGAAAGGAGTTGTCCTAATGAATGGCGAAGATCTAGCTGCATGAAGTCGCGGTCGGCTGTTCTGTACTGGCATTGCAGGTTTCTGGCATGTGCAAGGCGACTTCACGACGCCACCGACTGCAATTCATCGAAGTTTGTTGGCAAGTGCAAGGCAACTGACTTCGACTTCCTGACTTTAGTCCCGTGGCATTGGTTCAGGGGAGGGAAAGGGGGAGGTGGGAAGGCAGTTTGGCAGAAAAATTTTCTCCTGCGCCATAGAGTTGGAGCTCAAAAATAAATAAATAAAATCTCGTTTACGGCGCAGGTTTTGAAACGGAGATTAACTACAAATACAAGCCAGTGACTGCCCCTACTCCGGCAATATGGTCACGTACGTATTGCACTTCAAAAGACGCAGGACATTTTCAGGGCCCAATACAGTATTAGCACTGCTTGCGTAAACATACGCAACGCTCTTGCGCATGCAGACGGCTTGCGTGCAGTTTAGGGCGCATGTGCCATACACACCTCGAATATTACCTATTGCGTATATATTATGTAAGATAAATAATAGACATAAGTAAACGGAGCACGTTTCTCTGTTTAAATTAGAATCACGCCTATTGCACGGGCGAAAAGAAAAAGTATATGTCGAAGTGAAAGGGCACTTGCATCTACTACCAGTTCGCACATAACACGACTGCCAATTTTAGTTATAAAACGAGAGAAAAAGTTTAGAAGGAAATAGCATGCTCTGCGTACATTTGTCGGCACCGGTACGTACACAAAAAAATCCAGACCTTTGCGGGCGTGCGTTAAACAGTTTGTTTGTTGTTCTCATTGGGAAACAGAAAGCGTAGGGCGAGTTTTAATATGATCAGAAGCGAGCTGGTAATTATCTGAGCATGCGGTTTTTTATGTTTGCAGACATTTTGCAGTTGCTGCAGCAAGGAGGAGATGCTTGCAATCCGTTTGCTGATGCGCCGCAGTGGAGGCTATTAGCAAAATTTGTTCTCCAGTGGCGCATTACACGAACATCGTGACTTGTATCTTGGGTACTTCATCGCCCAGGATTGCGCACACTTATAGTACACTGTAAGAAGTTTTTTTTTTTATTTATGGACGGAAATAGCGTGCCAGGTTCCTAGAAGAACTGGTCCTTGTTTACTTTTGAATGTCCTTATTGCTTCCTTGCTTGCGCTCAAATTTCGCGCATAGGTGGTATTTTGTAGGAATCTTTGTCTTCCGCGATGTTGGAGAGGGGAGGGGCGATAACTGCCTGATGAAGTAAAATTTCTTTATTAAATAATAACGAGCCAAATTAGCACTTTCTCTAAGCCATTCTATCTCGGGCTCCACTAAGGTACAAAGTTATGCGACGAAGGCTGCAGCAGTGGAGTCCTCATTTCTTTGGTGGTCGTGAGATGGAAATACAGATAGCACCGCTCTACCGAAGTATTTCTGCAACATGTGCGCAACTTGTGTGTGACACACGCCAAACGTTACGCGGGTTGTACGTCCGCAGTGGTAACTACGTAATAATAAAGCATTTTATTATAGAAAAGAAAGATGCGCAGCTCAAGGTGCTTAAACTATGGCTGTTTCCTTCTTGGCGCTGCTATACTATAGCTCAGCACTCAAAAATAAAAGAGTCAAAAAGACAACGTAGACAAGCTCCCCATTTTCTTTCATTGTTGCGCGTAAGTTGGACATCTATGTATCTTAGCCCTCATCTTTGCCTTGTTGTAGCTACTACAACAAAACACAAATTTCCCATGCACCCCTTCGATTACTACAATGGGAAAGGAAAATTTAGTATTTGAACAATAGAAACTACGAGACACGCGCCCAGAACAGAGAAGTCCCAACTCAATACTACTGGCCGGCCGAACACATAGGGACAGAACGGTAAGAAAGGATGCCGAAAAGGAGCAGTGCCCGATATGGGAGAGAGTGAGAGAGGGAGAAGGCAGCAGCGTGTCTCCAAGTGGCCGGCGCGTTCATCTGCGCACGCGTTGGTGACGTCACCGGCGGGGGAGGTGTCCCTGGCTCCGGCGCTGCTCGGGACACGCGCGTGCGAGTTTTGAAAGCGTGGTCGCGCGCGCTGATCCCGAGGGAAGCAAGCAGCGCGCCACGCAACACGGCCCGCGACGCGCGCACACAAACTCCCGCGCCACGCGAGAGAAAGGGCGCGCCTCTCCGAGAGCGCGCGCTTTTTCGGGAAGAAGGGACGACTCCGACGTGCGCTCGCCGGTACTTCCGCCGCCGCCGCCAAGTGCCACGTTGTTGTGTCGCGCCGGCTCTGGGGAAGATGTAGCGCAACGGACAGACCACGTCGCATCGTCGCAAACACTCTCTCCTATCCTGAGTGTGTCTCGGCTAAGCCCGACGCTTTTGACACGCCGCACGGAGGCTACCACTAGCATCGCCGGCGGAGCGATCGTGTCGAGTACGTGACAGCGCTGCTGTTGACACACTAAAGACGACAGCGCTTGCCATGTGAATAGCTCGCAAGCAGTGACTGGACAGAGTGGATCTATATTTTGTTTTTCTTCCTCGCTTGCAAGACAATTCAGGGAGACAGGCCTGAGACCAGCAGTGGAGGTGATAAGGGTGGAGAAACAAGAAGCCGCTTCGCGTTCGGTTGTCAATCAGTTCAATGGACGCTGTGACAGCGGGGGACGTTCTCTGACGGGCAGACAGTCGGCAACCATTTCGCTTGCTCGCAAACGATGGCTCCCAAAAACGCTGTGGACACAGGTGGCACGCGATACAGCTTCGTCATACTGCTGGTGGTTCTAGCAGGTAAGCAGAATTGTACGGAACTTTTTTTTTAACAGAATCCATGTGATGCTTGCGACGAAGTAGATTAATGACGTTATTTCGATTTCCAGTAGTTTAGACATATATATTTCTTACATTCGCGTTTGTAAACGCGCGAAGTTATTATTATGAGCTTTCACAGCGAGAAACGTCATTCTAATTAGAAAAACAAGAACTGTGTCACTTCACTTCGGTAGTTTTTAAAACCTCATAACGGTTCTCCCGCATGGTCATCCAGAGCGCCGCTCTAGGCAACATTAGCCGAACGCGCACATATAGCAACTGCAATGAAGGTGCCGCTGCGTCTGGAAGAAACCCTCTTGCGTCGGAAAGGGCCAGAATTTCTTTAACCGTCCGCACCATTAGGAACTCTCTGGCAAGGCTTTGCGTCGTTAGAGAACAAGCCCATTTGGACGCCCACAGAGCAAATGAAGCGAATAGTTCGTGCGTCTGTGCTTCTATCGCGAGCTCTTTGTTTCTCCCGTCTGCCTCCATTCTTAACCATAGCTGTGGGGCACCATCGCGTGCAAGCGGGCCGCGCCGCTTGCAACACGCGCGCCTCCACGTCACTTGTGTGTATTTTAATAAATGGTTCGCTAATTGTCTTCGATTTATAGACTCACGCAGTGCGCGCGCTGCTTGTTGCGCGTCAGACTGCTGCCGCTTCTCCAATGGGCGTCTAGTGTTTTTCGCGAATGTTGGTAATGACCCCGCAGCGAGGTGCCGCCCTCTCTTTCGGAGCTGGCGACCCAAGCTGTAGGCGGTGGCGAAGGGGGGAAAGGAAAAAGAAAGAACACGTCCGTAATCGCCCACCAGGCAGCGGCGGCACGAACGGACCGACAGGCTGGAAGAAAGAGGGAGTATTCCACAATGGGAACAGGTCCGTCTCGGTCACGTTCCTGCCTCCAGGTTGTTCCTGTCGGGCACCTCCGCTTACACCATGACTGGCACGGAGCGAACGAGCGCATTTGGTTTCCTTTTCTGTGTGTCTTCGGTGCCGTGGGAGCAGCGGGTCACCTGTGATTTTATTTTTATTTTCTTCGAGCTGTTCATTTGGACGTACTGTGTTCACGGAGTGGAAATATGTAACTGCTCACCTTTTCCAATTACAGCAGTGACAGAAACCCCTAAATAAAAAGAGAAATATCGACGCTTAGCAGTGTGCTGGCCGGGAGTGGGAGTCGTGCGTTACTGTATGAACATGCAACATCTTCGAGGTACCGCAAGAGCTAGACGTATGGTACAACATGCAGAGTGCGATGCAGTATGATGCCTCGTACAAACGTTTGGGCATGTTAATGTCTTGGGGTTGTCATTTAAGCCATAAAACACTGAGCGGGACAATGTTCGGCCATAACACTCTGAGTTCCTTGATCGTACAATCTTGCGCATATCTTATATGATATATAGTATATAACTTCTATAATGCCTCATCGAACAGCACACAAACGTAACCTCACAGAGGCCTAATCAAAGCTGCTTTATCAAAGAAATTTAATATATCATCTGCGAGAGTAGCAGGAGGCCTGCTCAAATATAAGTTCATGCAAAAAGCTGACGTTGATGTCAATAAGCCTAATATACTTCTTGTCGAAAAACTGAGCAGACATTCACCCTCTTCAAGACTTGTCTTCGCCTAAGTACTTTCCAGCAGCCTTATGCATTCAGAAATTTGCGATATTAATTATCATTATTTTTACCAAAGTTATATTTTTTTGCTCTCAGATATTAAAAATGGCTTCAGTTTTGCATGGCTAAGCTTGACTAAGGCTCGCTACCACGCTTTGCATGTTCTTTTGTTTTTAGCCTTACAGGTCCCAGTTTAGTTTTATTTCTTAATCCCTATAATAACTTAATTTGTTCCCCTCTTATTTCATACATACTTACTGGCACTCCGACGTAAGGTGTCACATTATGTGACAGACAATCTGACATTGATATAAAGCCCCTCTTTTAAACAAGTCGCACACTAACATGCCTGCGTGGACTACATTCTCATTGTTTGAGCTTGGCTATGTCGTATGTTCTCGTGACATCATATAATAAGCTGACCAATTAGCGCC
This sequence comes from Amblyomma maculatum, assembly GCF_055883805.1. Lineage (NCBI taxonomy): Eukaryota > Metazoa > Arthropoda > Arachnida > Ixodida > Ixodidae > Amblyomma > Amblyomma maculatum. The sequence goes on from NC_139345.1 coordinate 32,682,324, forward strand.
CGGCTACGCCAACACCTGGTAAAGGCGTGTTCGTGCTGCTGCAGTGCTTCAGCCGGACGTAACGGTTCATTCGCAAATGACGCATTTGGTTCGGGCGCACCAGCGAAACCGGGGAACCCGCAACCTCCACCTTCAAGGATTTGACACGCTAGCGGTGATGTCTACCGTCTCCTCTTGCGGATCTTCGCACCCGTACATTCACTTTGCGCCCAGCTTATAAGCATGTGATCAGTGTTGATAGTCAGTGATCCCCTATCTCATACATTCTCAACAGCCTATGCAGTCGTCAGCTACCACATGTGTACCAAATTACCTGCCAGTTATAAAGCCCCACCTTAACCAAGCCATACCAACCTGCCTATATGGCCCAGGGCAAGTATTGTTACCCGTGACTGCATAGTCCTAGTTTCGATTCGCATTCAACCCTCCTTATACATATCCAGCCAACTCCCCCCTGTAATGTGGTTTCGTAACGTCACACACCTCGGCCACCATTCAGTGCCCGGCTGTTTTAACTTCCACCTACCATCTACCAGAGAGGTGCTCGTAATTATCCCTTCGCAACCCCGAGAACTACAGCGCCGAAACAAAGTCTTGTGCAAAATGGTAGCGTTTACGGTAACGCGTTGAAAATACTGATAACGAAGTCCCAGCGGGCGGAAACTTTAACGCGGTAACATTGAAAGCCTAGTTCTCCAGCGAATCCGTTGTCAGCGTTATGAGTGAAAAATCCCGAGCGTGGATCTTGCAGAAGGTTGTGCAACGTCATAAGACCGTGTGGCAATGGCGATCTCAGAAAAGCTGTCACGTCATGTTGCTGCTTTATATTTTCAGATCGACTCAGAGTAGAAGGTCGAGTGCTGGAACAGCAAAATCACTTTTTTTTTTTTTCAAGCGCGGTGCTTATCGGCCCCACCATGCTTCCGGGAAGCACTGTCGCTATGCTGCTTGAGGTTGCAAGTCATATTGAGCAGGACAGTACACGAACATGTAACCGCAAATGAAGCCATTGGAGAGTAGAGAGTTTCGGCGTCGCGTGATTCGTCACCGCTACCGTGCGCCCCAAGTACGTACGCGCTGATTGGTCCCAACGCGGCAGGCCTGTGGGCCGACTGCCAGCATGTGGTGCCACCTATCGCCGTGAAGGTGATCTTGACAGGCGCAGTTAAACCCGCGGTGGCGGCTTACGGTAGCGGATCGCAGATCCCGCTACACTGAAACTCCCTACTAGCACAGTCTCGTCATACCGTTAGAAACGAAGATAAGCAACTGTGTCCTTCCCAATTTTATCGGGTGCTTTCAGCAGCCACGAATACGGTGTCAATATGTAATAATACTGGATAGTACACTAGCCATTGTGTACTTTTCTCCCCCGTGGAAACGCGGCTACGACCGCCGGGATTCAATCCCGTGACCTTGTTGTCTGGAGCTGAACGCTGTAATCACAGAGTCACCGCCGCGAATGGTAGCAGTGAGAGAACTAGACAAAAAGTGCGGTAGCACTAAGCTAGAAGACATTATACATTTTTTTTTTTGCGATCAATCTACCAAACAAGCATACGTAAATTTCTCGTTTCGACTGAAAAGGTGCGTTTACGCTACAAGAACCTAATCGCTGAGAGTACTCTGATTGTTGATTCTTTTTTTCGGTTTTATGAATGCAATATTTTTCATTGTAATGGCTTTACCTGTGCCCATCAAGATGCCTTCAGCGCAGGGCTTTCTTCCGCAGCTGTAATCATGGCCGGCAAAGCGCATGCCTAGATAGCAACTTGGCCACGGATTTGAGAAAACAGAAGCACTCGCGAAGATTCCGAACGAGCGCGATTTGTCTGAGTAAAGAGTCGTGCTTCTGACACAGAGTTAGTTTCCGCAAACGCGAATGTCTTAAGAACGCTTTGCGTGCACGGGGGTGCGTCTCCGGCCGGGCATTACTGAGCTGCGAGTTCCGCTTGGCGTGCTTCGTTCAAATCGCACTGAAGAAAACTGGTGGTTCAGTTAAGTTTAGTTTCTGTTGTTAAATTCGTCACCCTCTCCTGAAGAGAAGGAAATGCTTATCGGGAATTGCGCAGGAGTAAGTTAAGGACTGCGATGCTCTGCTCTTAAAAGTGCTTTTTCAGTAATTTAGAACAAACGAATGTCCTGCCTTGAAGTTCGAAGTTTTATCCTCCTCCTCCCATCTACTCATGACGCGATGGTATTGTGTCAAAATAGTAAGCATTGATTTATCTGCATCCCAAGAAAACATTAGACATTCGACCTTAATTTACACAGAAAATCATTTTGCGCTGCCAACCGGGAACCTGCTGTTTTTTTTTTTTTTTTTTTTTTTTTTTTGCAGCGGGTGAAAATTACGACAATAGATATCACAGTGAGAAAGCCAATGTAACCAGGCGGAGAACACTCATGTACCTCAACACCTAAAATAGCCCAGTGCTTAGACAACGGGACAACTATTTCAATAGGCTGGCACGCGCATTCGCCTCCCCCCTTCTCCCACACACACGTTTTATAGGAGGGCTGTTATACGTATTTAGTTATGCGGTGTTGGTGTAGTCATTGTTAACAAAGCGGGTCTAATGCATCCTGCGCTGAATTATCCGTATGAAGAGATATGACACAATGTCTGTGTACCATTTAGTCTGAATGCCAGCCATTGACTAAAACAAACAAAATGATGTTGCTCCGGACACCGGTGTGTTTCCTATGGATCAATCCATTCATACCATTCCATTGTGGATAAATATGGATGGATGGATAACGATATCGATGAATATATATGGATGGATAAGTGCACCATGCCTGACTATGGATGGTTGGCACCCACAGTTACGAAACGCTGCGACTGGCATAAGCATTTCGCATCACGTATTTTTCGACGAGAATCGCATTACTATAATGGTGAAAGCCTGGTTAATATTATTGTCATGCGAGGCGCGAGCAAAATGCATGAAGACGATCATCATGGTCGGTTTTGAGGAAAAAGGAAAGAAGAAAAAAACGTGAGGATTGACCGCATTTGTTTAGAAGCATTTTGTGCGGCGACCTTAGCAAGTGTAGAACGGATCTACGTCTAAACTGCAAGTCGCCTTAAGGTGTACGAGTTTCACACTAAAACATCTTAACAATTGACAGCACGTATGTACATAGGACGCTCTTGATAGTCCCATAGGAGGTGCAAGCATATTTAGCGTTTATATTCTGTCAAGCGCTGGTTGCAGTTATGTCGCGACAGATAAATTGCGAATTTAATATTGTCACGTCTCGATAGAACGCCAAGGAGGGCCTGAGATAAGAAGGTTTTAATAGTCGACTGGAACGAGTCTTGCGCTCAATCTTCCTCTTTTTTCTTTCAGGTTCGCGCTTTTGTTCCTCGTCGCCATCTTTTGCGTCCTCTTCTATGCGGCAATATTTAGCTTTTTGTCACTTTTACGCTCGCGTACTAGCGGAAAACAACGTTTTTTGATTTCAAAATATACTTTATGTTTCAGTTTACTAATTTACTTTCGGGTATGACGAAAACATATATATGAAGAAACAGATGTAGGGTGTCATGTCCGTGTTAGGAATGGATTAATTTCATCACATGAGAATTTTAATAGACAAGTTGTAAGTCTAAAGCAGTTTACCTGTTTATGTGGTGTTTTTAGATTGGCCGCTTACTTGAATGAGGTGCTAGTCGATAGGCTTGTATAACCAACATGTCTGTACGGACTCTAAAGACTCCGATTGTTAGCGTTCAAGGAAGATACTTCTTACTCTCCTCAAGGCATCAAAGGTAAATTGTTAACTTCGCGAACATTGTGCAATCCTTTTTCCCCTTTGTTAAGGAGCTGAGAGTAGGCCAGTGACAGTGCATTTCATTTCGCTGTCCAAGGTGTCTAGCTTATATGACGGGTTGTCAGAACTGGGCTTGGTATTGTGAGATAAAGAAAAAAAAAGAAAACGTTCGGCTCCAAGTACAGTTAATCAATTAGCAACCGGCACATCATTTTGCCAGCGGTTTCCTAACGAATGCCTCTCCTGTTAATTACAACTTACTCGGGTTTGTTCAGGGCACAAGGCTTAAAGGCACACGGCATGCTCAGAGCCTAAAGCTGTGTGCGGCGACAATAGCTAATTCAGGTTGTTACCGGGCTTCCAAGCTCAATGGAGCCACTCTCAGTGAGTCATCGAATAATATTTCCTTAATTACTTCCAGTGCACAAAACTGCTTCAGAGCAAGTTACACGCACAAATATAGAACTGCTTTCCTCTCTGATGTGCCTCAAAGCGCTACAACAAATTGCCGATTATATGATCCTTGGGCAGGGGCTCATATTAGGATTATTATAAGATAGGTAAAATGATGCTGGGGTAAAGCAATTTACACCTGTTATGACTTGCTTCCAAGAATGAACTGCGCAAAGGAACATGACCTGAAAGGGTGCATGCGCAGATCAATAGCGGCCTACAAGCTACAGCAGATTGCCGAGTATATGATCTTTGGGCAGGGGCTCATATTAGGATTATTATAAGATAGGTAAAATGATGCTGGGGTAAAGCAATTTACACCTGTTATGACTTGCTTCCAAGAATGAACTGCGCAAAGGAACATGACCTGAAAGGACGCATGCGCAGATCAACAGCGGCCTTACGTTCCAATTTATATTGGGTTTCAGCAGTAATAGCAACGTAACGCGTCAGGTTTTCCTCCGAATATTGTGCCCTTCGATTTCTCACTACGCTCAGACGCAGATCTTATTTAATATCAAGGTGTGGAATGTTGGAACTATCAACACGAAGTACATCTAAGATATTTCGAAACTTTGTTATGCTGCAAAAGATCACTGCAAGTAATATAGCTCGCGTTAAACCACTGATGAACGCGCATCAGATGTAAGCAAATTCAAGGGCGCATAAAGAAAGACAAAACAGTAGTGGGGGAAGGGGGGTCGTTAAGCTCCGCATTAAGGTTATCATTCGATAGCAATAATGGGTCTCTTCACCCACCTCGTCTGCAGTCAATGTTAGTAGAATACCACGCTACGGAATGCACCGGTATGCCACTTGGCCACATGTCGTCGCTCCAAAAGACTGCCGTCACCACTCTCACTGTCTGCACTTCTATTTCGCTGCCTTGTTAATAGCACCTTTCTATAATTACACACACCTATCAGCATATATCAGCTGGCGTACCAGATCAAATGATACACAGCAATACTCAAAAGACCCGCCTTTAGAGCAAAACCAAAGGAGCGTGCATGAACACCATGGGGTAGCGTGAAGTAATGCTAGCAAGCCAGAGACAACATGTTCAGTCCTAACTAATTATCGCAGTTATCATTTCAGTGCAATTAATTTATATTGTATTCTTACATCTCATAATGATATTTGAGTAGTGGGATACAACGTCATAAGAGCATTTAGGTAATGTTTTATTCACTTGCAGTTTAATTGGGATCGTTTGGACCTCCCAACCAATCTCTCAGCTGAACATGATCCAAAACGCTATCACACAAGAATTTTTATTTTCTTATAGAAACGCATTACCTATAGAACTTGCAACGTGTATGAACCAATTTCGAGAGATTAGAAAGAACACACCGTCAATCGCCGACGAACTAGAATGGATGATCGAGAGAATAGTCTTTTGTTTCGTACGAAACAATCGAAGCGTACCGAGTGCAAAAAAGTGCAGTTGTCTTGAATACAATCTTTATTTATGAATCTACTGCGGAATATTATACAAACTCTTGTAAACATAACGGTGCAAATAGTCTAACACTTCTATACACAATATAATCTTTGTTTTAAGGTTTGTCCTGCACCCGTTCCACATATTAGGAGTGCTATAAAAAAGCAGTGGAGTGCATCTTCGACAGTAAATAGCGGAAAGCTGCAAGCGTCCCAAGAGAGTGTCCTTGGATTTATTCACTATCGTGGTGCAATTTCACGACATGCGAGAAAGAATTGAATTCCGGAAACACTTCCGGTAAAAAAGAAGCGCTAGTCTAGAATTCCTGCATATGTTCTTATTCTTTTATATCCTCTATGATCCAGCAACGGAAAATTTGCCCAATAAGCTGGATAAAGTAATCGTAAACGCGGGAGCCATGGAAGGATGTTTCGTATTGCTTCTCAGCATGTATACTCATGTCGAGTGACTACAGTGAGAGCCGAAGCGTTTCTTTCCTTGTAAGAGATTTGAAGAGGCGGGAGAGTGAGCGCGAGCCCAGTTTGCTGCGGCAATCTAAGTACGGAAGCGGATTCACGAGCTCCCCGAGTGCAGCAAAGTTTTTCGAGCACCGCTTTGCATTGGCGGCACCAACATGAGTTAACAGGGTTATGTTCACGCGCACTTCGGAAATTTCGAAATTTCACATGCGTTGACCATTTAAAATAAAGGGATGTCCAAGTACAGCAATAGGTATTTCAACCATGGTTTCTCACCCATAGTTTGATAAAGTGTTTCAAATACTCAGTGAGAGAATATTGCATAGTGCAGTATGAAGAAGACCTTAAAAACTTGTAATATTGTCCGTAAATGTAGAAGCGTCTTATAAGAGGAGGGAAGCAAAGGTTTTCTAATACCAATACGTCGCTTGTTTTGTGAAAGTTTGTGTTTGTGATTGCATCAGTTCTTGTTTGCCTAATTGCGGTATGCAGTTAAATGTCAACTACGTGTAAGGGTCTGTTTGCGAGAAAAATAGCAAACTTTTCAAGTTGGTTTGGTTGCCATGTAATAGCCCGTTAAAATGAGATCAGGAAATGAAGCCTAAGATAGCCAATACTCGAAAGCAACTATTATCTCTGGTAATATTACCACACTTCCTATGAAGCCTGTTAACGAAAGATACTGCATTATGAGGTATATAGATATATTGCACACCCATCAGTGGCTTAATTAGCGAAATTGTTCTCGACTCATGAAGCTTCCTACATGAATGACGTCGGCATCCTTACGATGACGTACAGATAACGCTCATATGGTGTGGTTAGCTCGAAAACCAACACTGGCTGGATTACGTTCGGTGAAACTCGCGCACCAGAGCATGAGTTTAAGTATACAGCGAACAGTTAATTTAGGCATGCCGAACGTGTTTTAAAAAAAACTTAACCGCAAGGAAAGTGAAATTCACAGGGACACTTAATAACGTTAATTGTTAGCAACGAGATAGCCTTAGACGCTGTTGATGTCTTTGCTTCAAATTTCGGGCATGATTTCATGATTTTAATTGCAGACCCCCTACACGTTTGTATTTACACAAATAGAATCTGATAGGCTTCAAAGGCATTGCTGAGCTGCGCTGGAGCTCTCTGTGTAAGACGCCATCTGCGACAGAAAATTACAAACTGGGGCGCCAACTTCTCAACTGGCTGGTTTCGCCGTGTGCACATCGCGTTTTCTTTTGCACGCGTACTTGTTAGGCTGACGTGTCCGAGGAGTCGCTTGCATTGTACCTCGAAGCTCAGCGACATTGTCGCGTATTTCCGCGAACCAAACTCACTAAGTGGGAGAAACTTATTAATCACCTTTACTATTTAGAGCAGATGTTTGACAATGAGCCACATTTGACTACAAAATACATTTCCCACGTGAGCGACATCTTGTAGGACGTGCCCCTCGGGTTGAGGCCGCTCTGTAACCATATTGTCATATTTATTACGTTTAAAATATGCGAAACTACAATCATCACCGTGAAATAAAGCGGCATATTCGTTTACCGTCGTTTTTGGTTGTAGCATGCGACGTTATATTAGCTTTGGTTTGTTAATACCGTGATGTTACTAAGCAAAATTTCGCAGTAAAAGAATAAGTAGATAGAGCGAAAGAAGCGTTTCTTCATGGGCAAGAATGCTAGCAGACGGAAAAATTTGCTAATGTTTTAGACATGCGTACTTCGTGCCCTGCAGAAGACATAACCGGCTCGTTGGTTCATGAAGCCTATGAAATTTAAGCTCAGCGAAATCAGGTGCACTCTTTGTCTAATTTATTTCGGTTCTTATTGCAAGACTTGCGCTTCATTTCTGACAATATTAACATTGCAGTCATGATACTTGCGGCGCACATGGGGTGTTTCTTATGAGTGGTGTTGAGCCAGACATGCCCTTGTTTCACGCATGCGACATGATATTTGCAACCGCAAATTTTTAGGAAATCTGTAAGTCAGCCTTTCAATCACGCTTGTTTTCCAGTTAAAAGGTCCTTCTTGACACTTTATCGTTCGTTGAAGAAATGAAAAGGTGGGTGTCCCTTAGAGCACATTCCCACTTGCGAGCCGCGGACGTGGCACGCATGATTTCGGTCTATTAGGTGGGTTTTAGAGCTCTGATAAAACAGAAAGAGAGACAGAGATAGTAACGAAGTAAAAAAAAAAAAAAAAAGTCACGTGAGGAGCGAGACACATAGCATTCTTCGGTGCCCTTCATTTTGTTGGAACTCGATGGAATAAACTACTGTACCCTTTTGACATCGCTCCAAGCCTTTGGGGTCAACTGGCGATATCTAAGTTTTTAGGCCGAAGAGGGAGCTTGACTCTTTTCGTTTCCACTAACAATGCGACCAAGTTCAGAACGAAAGCAAGACCCTTTGGTTGGAAAACAAGCCATGCAGAGAAGCCAACAGAGGAATCGGTATAGTCACCCTATGGGCTGTTGTGGCAGTTCATCGGTCCTATTGGTTGCATGCTTTCCCGAAGACGTCCAGAGGTGGCCACACGGACACGATGAAGATGCATCAAACCGCAAAGTTATCACATCCTGTCTAGTGACGTCACTTTTGTTTGTGGGAATGTTCTGACCAAAGCGGCCTTTTTCTTTTCCTTCCAGGTTTCTAATGCTACCCCACCAATGCTACGTTGAGGAACACATTCCTCGTAGCTATACACTCCCGTTATACATTGCAGATTGTAAATATTCCACAAACTATTAAGCCTTAGCGTGTCATGATAGCTAGCTTTTTGATCAGCAGGGCTGTTTCTTCGGCTAGTTAGTGGAGTTTGCTCATTTTGGCGAAGCATGAAGCGCAAAAAAGACAGGTACTTGAGACAGACAGAGCATAGAGCACTAACTTCTATCTGAATTTCATTTTTAGCAAGAAAAAAAGCGGTCCAAAACATACAGAAGAAAGCGGTCCAAAACGTAAAAATAAGCCGAGACTCATCGCACGAGCTACCAGCGGGCAACAGATTGCAGTTTTTATATTTAACGGTAATATTCTCGGCTACCCGAGCTGGTACTACAACCCACGGGCTAAAGTACCACTCCGGTCTTTTTCGTCATCCCACACGAAGCTTGTAAAAATGGCAATAGACAACATGTGCTTTACCAGAGCCATGAAAACACCTTGTCCCCTGTTGGTGTCCACCAGACTTACTGAGCAGGCCTGTCACCTTTCTGAGGCAGGTTATCTCAAAAATATTCTTATTTCCGTGTCAGAAGGTTGGTGAAGAGATGTGGAAGGATCTGTTCCGAGCAGTCCACATATAGGAGAAAGACGGCAGTGATCCCGTATATGCGCGGAATTTCACACAGGCTTAAGAGGGTGGCCAAGAAGGCAAATGTGAGACTGGTTTTTGCTGCCCGCGAGACAAGTTGTCAAAACTGTGCATAATCACGAACCCGGTTCCAAGCGGCCCAAAAGCAAAATTTAATGATGATGAATAAAAGTAAATTTGGGGAGTGCCCACAAGAGGTGCTAAATCGTATTCCTTTGACTTGTGACCGAGTATATGTAGGGCAAACTGGCAGATGTTGAAATGAAAGACTGGCAGATTACAAGCGCAATGTGGCACAACCAAAGAAGGGCAACTTGTCTCAACCCAATTATGACTGCCCTAGTAAATCGCGGGGTGCACTGTTGGAGCACTAGGAGCAGGAATTGATGCGTACGTGAAATAATCGAGACACATTTGATTCGTAAGAATGCAGCGGTGTGCGTCGGTACTCCATCGGTGAATCTGTCAGATAAGGAAATCGTGTTCTTCGATGGTGATGGCACGAGCGTGTGATGATTGCCTTCTCTTTCCTCTTTTTTTTTTTTTTTTTTTTGGTGTGATTGGTTTTGTATATTTGCTTCCGTGCTCTCAGGAACATTATCTTGCAAGTAAGCGCTGTGTCCTTTGCATCTCCCACGTCCCGCTCTTTTGTTGCTCTTCAAGCTTCGCCAAGATGAGTAGATTTTTGAGTTCATTCTTCTCTCACCATGATTCTTTCAGGACAAAAAGCAGCTTTATTCTGAATCCTCATACCTAAATATAGTTAGGTTGGTTTCTCTATACAGGTGGTTTCTCTAGAGTTATATCGCGTTATGGCGGACGCGGTTTCACGTTGCTTTTTGTCCACTAATTCGACTCATTAAATTCAAGCCCGTCACACCTCCTAGGTGCTCTCCGTAAGCTTACATTTAGGTAGTAATCGCTTTCGCCAACAAACCATTCGAGTGTGCCGTTTGCTTTGTCGGTTCACGCACTTTTTTTTTTAACTAATTCAATTTCATTCAGCATTGCAAAATACATTTTTTAAAAATAAATTGCTATCTTTCCATCACTTCTTAAACAGGTCATTTTTCCTTCGTACGTTCCTGCTTTGGGCGAAAACTTTTTATTTGTCCGTAGACGACTGTCGAATGTGCAATCACACGATATGACGTCAAAACCTACACGCACGCACACACGCCGTGTGTGAAGACAAAAGAAGACGCACAACGCAAGCACCGAAAACGTACCCCTCATTGAGCCAGTTTAGCAGCACCTTTGACCGAAAGGATATAAATCGTGTGCAGCCACGCTGCCAGCTATAGCGGCCAGAGGGCGAAGCGAGCGCTACCGCCGCCGCTAGTATGGCCCCCTCGGTGTTCCGCTATCAGCGCCCTCTATCTGTTTGCCCGTTGCTAATGGTTTTGTAGTCGTGGTTGCCCCTACCATTTCTGTGCCTGCTGGCCTTTCGCGTCCCGCTCCTTTGAAAAAGCTTATGCGGCCCCAGGAGGGAAGCGAGCAAAGGAGAAACGGTGGTGCGAGAAGAATGTTGTCCTTTCTGGCTTTTCCGACCGTAAATGTTGCCGTCGTTAAGGCACCGATGAAAATCTACGCGCTACACTGAAAGGAGCCGAGGCTCGCAGAAAATATACACGAAAAAGACGAAACTCGGGTGAAATGGCCTCCCCGTCGTACAGAAACAACTTAGTAGACGGAAGCGAAGTGAAGTTGACTCGCTCCTTCCTTTTCGGGTCGCCAACAGAAATGACCCTATTCGAGTTGTGTGTGCTGCCGTAGAGGTCGCTCACTCTGCGCTTTTGCATTTGGAAAATTGGTAATAAAAGTTCTCTGCTGTGTTTTGTCTCTTTAAAATGGCCAGTGCAGACTCAAGTACCTTTGCTATCGCGAGTAAGCAGTAAACGTTAGCTTGCAATCCCCTACAAAACTTCACGTCAGCTTAAATATAATAGACTTTAGTATGTTTCTCGAGGAGTCTTAGAAAGATCGCGATTACCTGAAAAAAAAAAGAGAGCTTTAATTAGTGTTTGAGACCACTCGTGGTGAATTGTTTTTTGTTCAGAGACCGAGTGATCGGCAGTTTACAGTACCTGATATATTATCTGAATAGATAGCGCTAAGAAAAGCTACGCCATAGGATGTGACAATTTGATGCAGGAGGGATTATACACTAGTGTATTTTCCAGATTATGCTTTACTTGTTGGGGCTTCAGCAAAGTTTCCATATACAAATGCCTTAACTTGCGTCAAGGCGTTTCGTATTTCCTTTAGGTAGCTTACCTAACTTGCAGCACTTGCATGTACAGAACCTTCAAATGCTGGCTCACCTGTGCTTGCGACATCCTCATCCGAAATGATAGCTTTAATCCAATTCTGATGATTATTACGAGATCATGATGGCCCGCATACGTACACTCCGTGTCTAGGAAAACGATAGTGGTGGGGGATGGGGTGTGAGGCGAATTGAGGGTGGTGTTGGTTAGTGAAGATCCTTTTCACTAAGGGTGTGAAGTAAGAAAATGGCTCGTGGGTAAAGCTCATTCAGGTTAGAATCTGGTTTCAGTAAAGTAGACATCACTGCCGAACAATGTCAGCTTACAGGGGGGATGGCGACATTTACAGTTAACGCAGTAAAAGATGTCATGCGCAATGATAGCAGCAATAAAGGGGGTAGCGGATGTGGAAACGTTGCCCTGCGTCTAGACTGAGTGATGCATTATTTATGAAAAAGAAAAGGCATTGTAGGGATGAGTTTCGGTGCAACTATGTGAAACGTATTAATATTTGAGCACTTGAGCTTTGCCAGGTGGTAATACCAGCAGGGGAAAATGAGTGCACCTAATCTGGGGTCGTGTTCTGCAAGGACCTAACTAAAACTGAAACGTTTTTTATTTTATTACACGTGACATCAGCGTGATGATTGCATCAATAGACAGCAGCAGGCGGCTAGCGGGAAGTAACGGAAACCGCGAGCGCAGAAAGAGAGCCCTGATGTCGAGGATAGCCTACGCCACTCATCGCACCCGCCGGTTAACCACTGCCTGCGATATACAGCCTATATCAAGGTCCTTTAGCCCCTGCCTCCTGTCGCCTGTACGAGGAATCAATAAAACCAATTCCAATTACAATTCCAAGATAGAGCGAAATGCTTCGTTTGGCTTTCGCTTGTGAATTTGGCTGCTTTGTGGCAGTGCATTCGCTCGCGTTCGTTGGGTGCTAGGGTCGACCTCCCGTACATTTTTACTATGGGTACGAGATTAACCTCGGCCAGGCGCTCGGAAATCCTGGGGAAGATATCCTTAGACCAAACGGATGTCCAGAAACGACAACGGGGTGGGAAATCGACTGCTTGTGACCATGAAACTTTCCGTTTATAGGCCGATGACGCAAAGAGACGCACCGGGCGCCTGTGGTCTATTTGATTCTACTGAGTCGTCGCTTTACGCTCCGCCTTCGCTCGATCCCTTGCCCTCTTCTTCCTTGTCTTCTTCCTTTGTTGTAGTTAGTTCCACTTCGCGCAGAACCGGTGCCCTTGATGCCCTTGTCCCTGCACAAGTCCACAGCAACAGCACAGCACAGCGACTGCAAGCCCTTGTGGTAGGCATGTCCGGGACGCCTTCACTGATGCCCTGTTTGTTCCCCTTAATCACCCTGGGACAGCAACACGGCCTGTGCGTCACATACGTAGTGCTGCTATGCTCCAGACTTGACGTGGTGGTTGGGCGCGGAAACTCCCTCATGGCACATGGAGCCAGACTGCTGGGGAAGTGATCACCACCCTATCATCATCGGTCTCCATTCTTCCCGTCTCCGCCCTTCACTCCGCAAATGTTCTGTGATCAAGTGCGACAGCTTTCGCTCATGTCTCGACAGTATGTCTTCAGATTCGCCGTCACTTTTTGTTGACCGTATACAAAGAGCACTAAACAGCGCTATGACTATTGGCTGGATTGATGTAGGTCGACCGGCACCAGATTTCGGCCTGCTTAACTTGTGGGCAGCACACCGTCAAGCTGAGCTGGCTGCTACGCGAGACCCTACTTCGGTGCAGGCACGTATACGACTGAATTATCTTACTGCGAAGGCTCGGACATATGAACGCGATCTCTCGCGACGCCAGTGGCATGCATGGTTTGAACAATTTTGTGATAAATCATCGAATGCCACACTCTGGCGAACGTTTCGTGCAATGGAACGCGGTCGTCGTTCTACTTACGCAGCAGCAACAGCATGCCTTGCGGCTAATCTGTCACCGGGGAATTTCGCTACAGACGCTGCTCGAACATTTTTCCCAAAATGTGATATACTGCCTCCTTCTGCTGCAAATCTTAATTTGGCAGGTATCCCTGCAGACGCATGGAAACTACCATCTGCTGCCAACGCAGATGGAATTACGAGCCCCTTTTGCGATGTCGGGGTTGCTGGCTGCAATTGACGATGCGAAACGGAAAACAGCGCCCGGCCTGGACAAAATTCAGTATGAGGTTTACAAGAACCTCAGTACTGCTGCACTTCCTTAACTACTAGACACCATAAACAAAGTGTGGCTTGATGGTGTCGCACCCGAGAGCTGGAAAACCGCTGTCGTGATCCCTATTCCCGAACCTGGGAAGCCTCCAACTGACCTCGCTAACTTACGACCAATCTCCTCAACATCAACGGTCTGCAAGCTTGCAGAGAAAATGCTAGCCACACGGCTTTCTTGGAGGCTTGAACAGCACGGTTTTTATCACCCTGCTCAAATTGGATTTCGTTCATACATAGGTACAGAGGACGGGTTGGCTGTCTTGGCATCAGCGGTTCTATCATCTACCCGCCGCCGCAATGTACGTACCATATTAGTTATGGACGTTGAAAAGGCATATGACAACATCAGTCATGCTGCAATCCTAAATGCCATTGACATGCTTTATCTCCCTCCGAGAGTACGCACTTTTGTCGCATCATTTTTGGACCGAATAAAATTTGCAATACGCCTCAGTGGTGACACAGTTGGTTCATTCGTTTCACTACGTGGCGTGCCACAGGAATCAGTATTGTCTCCGACGTTGTTCAAGATTACTTTCATTCCATTGGCGTGGCGCTTACATTATATCCCTGAAATCAAGTGTTTGCAATACGTAGATGATATAGCGGTACGGAGCACTCACCATGATCTTCTCACTCAAGAGGCCGCCCTCTGACGTAACCTCTGATTATGCATCCTCCATTGACCTTCAACTTTCTGTGTGTAAAATTTCATACACGTCAGTCGCCAATCGCTGGGGACGCCGTAAACTTACCTCAAATCCAATTCGTCTCTGTCTATCAGGCACCCCAATACAAGGAAGTTCGAGCCTGAAAATTCTGGGCTTAACAGTTCACCAATCAGGATCAGCGACTGCTTGGCTTTCTCAGGCAAAAAAGCAAGCACTTCAAACTATGAGTTTAATAAGAAGAATGACACCTAAAACGGGTGGCGCTGGCTCGTCTGTTGCACGCCAGTTAGTGAGGGCGGTTCTGCAGCCACGTAATATTTATCAGGCCCAGTTACAGCATCTTAAAAGAACACAATGGGATCGCCTTGAAGCCATAAATTGAGAAGCTATGAGGACTATAACATACCTTCCACGACTCGCACCGGTCGTAGCGCTACAGGAGAATGCGCAGCTGAACGCCATCGATGAACTGGTGCAGCAGCGCCGTGATGCTCGCAGACTCAAGGCCACTTTGTCACATTCCACGCAAGCACTGAGGGCATATGCAACGTCACACATTATTCTTCAGCCACCTGCACCAGTTCTCCTTCCCTGGAAATTCGTACAGTTAGGAAACAAGCCAACTGATATCCGCAGACCAACGTCTGCCAACTCGGCATCGTTGCTTCGCCAGAAATTTGAAGAGCAAGATATTCACCGGCTTCAAGATTCCATAGTTGTGTACATGGATGGAAGCATGCAAGGCTGTGAAACCAAAACAGCAATCTGCTGTCCACGGAGACATAGCCTGAATCAGACCACTACGTTTCAGCTTTCGGAACCACTTACATCTTTAAGCGCTGAGCTCGTGGCAGTTCAGGAGGCACTCTGCTCCGTGGCATCCATAACTATGCTCCCTACACCCACTTTGTCATCCACACTGACGCACTTCAAGCAGTACGTCTGCTCCAACGTGTCAGCCGCTGCCCTAAAATTTGTCAAGACATCCACCAGCTTGCGGCGCGCATCCCACAGTCAATGCGCATTGAGTGGGTACCACGGGATCTGCTGTCTTCCCAAAGTCAAGCTGATTTAGCAACCCGCCTCGTGAACCAAGACTCATCAATCCCACGGCTCATTGAAGTGGACGACGCTACACTCCTTTTGTCAAGAAAGGAACACCTCCGGCGCCTCACTCGTGCACTTATCCCTCCGTGTGCGATATCCCTTCCCCGCGGTCTCACCCGTGCAGAGGAGGCTGCGCGTAGGAGGATCTGGGTCGGTGTTGCCGTTACACCAGCTGTGACTAGGACGTGGTCATATTTCCAACACTTATATCCCCGCCCAGGGTGCCCGATCTGTAAAAACGAAGGTGTCGAGGCCGACATCCACCTCTTGCTGTAGGACTGCCCAGCACTCAAACCAACACGAATTCGGCACCTGAGCATAATTGGCCTTTCAGCAACGAATCCTGCCTCATATATGTCACTTAGACGCAGGGACCTCA
Organism: Amblyomma maculatum; assembly: GCF_055883805.1. Lineage (NCBI taxonomy): Eukaryota > Metazoa > Arthropoda > Arachnida > Ixodida > Ixodidae > Amblyomma > Amblyomma maculatum. The sequence continues at coordinate 32,698,484 of NC_139345.1, forward strand.
TCATCGCTCACTTCTGGACTTCATCCAATCAGCCAACCTTTTTCCATTCATTTAATAATTTGTTCATCCTTCATCTCATACCCTACTGATGCCCTGAGGCCATAAATATTCATAAAAAAAAAGTCCACAGCAGGTGGCGAACATCCACTTCTGCAGCCAGTCACGCAGTGCTTCCCTCGTTCCTCATCTCGTTGCAAAGCGAGTAAAACTCGCGTTTAGTGCCAGGCCTCGTCTAAAATTCAGCAGCGATTAAATCGAAGATAACACTTGTGTAGCACCTTCTCAAAGAAGAGCGATCGACGGATAGCAAGGCGCAGAACATGAGCTTGCCGGTTAATGCCGTGCAAGCGTTGTCTCTGAAAACAAAACACGAATCCGACGACAACTTAACCCACCTATTTTAACCAATGGACCAGAACTCGATACACATATCTCTTCTTCTGTAGACAACCAGACTGCATACTTTGTTTTGCCAAAAAACCGTTTAAGTTCTGATAAAAAAAAAACTACCAAAGGCACCTAAGTCTCCTTACGTGCTCTGAGTACGTAAACATTAAGCGACACTGTTTCGCTTCTGTTGCGTCTTTCTTGAACCGAGTTAGACGACCGCTAGGTCTGTTAACCGTCTGTTTTACATGTGGTTATGCGTTTGATTTTGGATTCTACTCGGCGAGACATTTTAAACAAAATGTAACTTAACTGTATAGTCTATAGCTCAATCGTTAGCCACATGTCAATAATTAACGGTAATTGATTGCGGCCTCCAATTAGGCCAGTAACATTTTACTTCGACATCAGCTATCAAACAATATAAAACTTGGGGCTATTATACTCGACTTAAGCTCACATCTTGCGGACACTTTCTGTATGCCCATTCCGTACAAGGCGCAGATGAGCCAGAAATGCTACGCATTTAAAAAAAATCCCAAGCAATGACAGATTTTCATGCGGGATATGCTCGAGAGTGTTACTTTTTTAAAAACATGCTACATAATTATGTTATCGCCTCTGTAAATGTATTACACAGACATTAATGCAGCTTTTTTAATCTTGATTGTGTAGTGGCAATTCCCATTTAGGGACTTAGACCACGCGAGATCTCACGTAGATGTCTACAGACGTCTACAGAAGTCCACACGATGCTAGTAAAGAGATGAACCATTTAGTAGGCGCGTGTAAACGCTAAAGACCCATTCTCAAGAAAATCCGGCGTTGGCGTTTTGAAAGAGGAATTACGAACATTGTAGGTTATGTGCGAACACGAGACCATGTGACATAGATGAGCTGGCAGGAGCTACCAACTCGGGTTGCTGCTTTTAAATAAGATTCGAACCATCCGGGACCCCTGGATCTAGTGTAAGACACACTATTCCTAGATCATAGTAGTAATTGGATTAGCGTGGCTTTATATGCATGTTGAGAGGACTTTGACATGCTTTGGTAGCAACAATAATTTGATAATGTGTATGAGTGAAGTGATACAGTAACTCATTAATTGACTATTTGCTGAACGACCACGAAAGTGCATGTTCCTGATCAAACATCCGCAAGAGACGCCGTTGACCGCGGCCATTAAGCAGCTGCATCTTATTCTTAAACGCAGAGCTAGTGTGTCCCCAAATTATTTTGTCCTTATATGCTGATTATTTTGGTGCTGACAATTTTTGTCTTTCGGAGCCTTTTTTTCCCCCTCAATTCTATGTTCAAGATACGTTATCTCCTTGCACAATAGCTTTCCCACTTATTTAATAAGCGAACAACACTGGTTCTAGGAGAGTTTCTAAGTTTAGTTGTCCACCCCACGGCTACGCTACAGTCATACTCAATCCATACCTTACGCAGTAGTATCCTCTGAAACGTGACGTCACGCCTCCCCAACATTTTTCTCTTCCTGCTAGGAAGTCGCAAACCACAAAAGTCCTTCACCCTAGACTATGCAACAAGAATTGTCGGTCTCCGCTGCCGAGCAGTGCTGCTATAAACTAATTCGCGTGCTTCTCCAAGGAAGTCAATCTAATAAATTGTGCGCGGCTAATCGAACAACTCCGTACGGCTCTGGCTTCAATAAGAAGTACGTGAAAAGAATACTCTCAAACAAGTTCCTCTTTAAATGCAAATTGGGGCAGGAGCGCTCTATTTTGGCTACGCAGAAGAAATGAAAGCGGTTCGGCAAGCCGCTAAAACGCGTAGGTTGTCAATTTGCATGCTTCGTGGGAAGACTGTTTGGGTCGATTATGCGCAGTAGGAAGATAAACTCAATCACACGTAAACACAGCGCTGGGTTTTCCGGTTCCACTGTGCGAATGAATATCTTTCTGATTCGGACCCGAGGCGCAAACATCATGCAAGAATAATTGATAATATCTATTTGGTGCCTTGTCCGCTTTTCCTACCCCCAGCGATTATTGTTGTTGTTGTGTCATCAGTATACAAGGCACGAACGGGTCTGGTCGCAGATAAAAAAAAAAAAGAAAAAAGCAGAGGGGGGGGGGGAGGGGGAGGGGAGAGGAAGCTTGACTTAATGCGAAGAAAGAAATATGAACGAAGAAGGTTTTGTTTCAAGAGAGAATATAAAAAAGCAAAAATATTCGGAAAAATTTTCTAAATCGTATATGTAGTTTTTTTTTTATGTTTTCACAGAGAAATTTTAAATTCTATTTTACACTGACGGGCGATTTACTTGCCCCTTACTGTCACAATTGAAGAAACATATCCTAACCCGTAGTTGAAGGTGGAGTCAGACATGCATAAGGCGAAGTCCTTTAACAGTTATACGTTGTAACAAAGCTACCCGATGATAAAACACTACTATTTACTGTGAGGACACATGCGAGCATTGTAATTGTGGTGAATTCAAGCACGTTCTCTTTGCCATCATGGTCCCCATGTCCAACTATGTCCTTTCTTTTTAATGCCATATTGATCGCATTACACGACCCGTACGCGCAGTCATCAGCGTTCGCTACGCAGGAATAAGGCAGAAGCGCGTATGCTCGGAGTTGATTGGGCACAGAACAAGTCCGGGGCATGACAATTTGTAAATTTGGTTCCATGCTTGAATGTCACAGCGCTGTCCTTTTCACCTGATTAACAACCCACCACCCAGCGATGGGTCGTTTGCGGACGGTATTCAAATAACTATATAGAAGGCAACGTGGTTGCGCGTCAGGTCATTCCTGAAAGAGTATAGGACGCGCATTCTCAAAGCTTTCCGGTCACTGTTTTTTTTTTCCCTTGTAATTGAGACGTTCCGTCTGGTTAGCTGCCAGGATTAGATAACTTGCTAATACGTGATCGGGTAACGCAACGAGTTGAAATCTGGAACAGAGTGGAAGAGACCGTAGCACGGAAGTTCGGGCAAATCGTCGCCTCTTCCTGAAAAAAAAATCTTTCCATAAACAGTTCGGCGCAAGGAAAACCGAACAGCCCCTCTGAGAAACTGCTTGAGCCCATTGGAAATCCGGTGGACACGCGGCCCGCTGCGAGCGAAGCTAACCTCTTTCGCGTACGAACGCAGAGTTGCTTTGGGCTTTACGGGCGCATACGCGACTAGGATTGTCACGCGCCAGACATCACCTTTGACGTATGAGACATATGCTGAGACCATTGTTGCTGCTTTTATGTTCTTCCAGCTGTGTACTTGTCCCTTCCGTACTTTGGGATAGGCTGTTCGCAGATGTTCGCTGTTTCAGCCGTCCAATTCTGGTGGCTCAGAGAAGGAACGTCGCGTAGCACGTGTACCTCCGTGTGTCGCGTAATTGCATAGGTATGACTGTGGGCGTACTACAGCCGCGCCGTTTCGTTATGATGCGCAGTTAAGGGTACGCAAGTTAATTTGCTCTCCGGCGCATAACATAACCACAGCTTCTGAATTCTGAAAGTTATAGGCTATCGCTGAGAGCCGAATGCATATGTGTGATTACATTCTGTTGATGAAAGTTTCTGCGTAGCTAAGATGTTCACACTCTACCGAACAATATAACAATAATAATACCCTGCCACCAGGAATATTATATTGGAGACTAAAAATTCGCGAAGAAAAAATATAATTTTTAATAACTTCAGATAAATCATTCCCTGTCGCGATTTCGTTCGTTTATTAATTGCTCAGTCTGAATGGAAACGGTAGCATTCTTTTTTTCTGGTCTAGTTTCTGCTTTGCGATTGGCGTGGAAGCTAAAGATATTCATTTCCTTATTCATGTGAGCGCTTTACGGGGTGCTTAAGCATTGATTGTGTTCCCCTTGATTTTATGCTATATAGTCCTAATATCTCTTGCATGATGTTGGCCTTCGAATGCGCCCAGATTACGGTTCAACGAAAATTTGAAAAGTATCCCTCGCATATTTTACTGTAACATATAAACGTAATACTACTACAACTAGCCCTCTTACAGGCATTTTTTGCGACAGCAGCCAGACATCTAGATATGTAAGAAAATAAGCTATTATAGCTTACCTTACCGGCTTACTAGTTAGTGCGAGTCATCTTTTTGCTTATATCCGCTACCGGCAGTATTTATATGAGAGAAAAGCTATTTCTGTGCTGCAAAATGAATTAATGCTTACGTGCAGCGTTAAAGACAACGTTGTGTACAAAATCCGGCATCTGCTTTTTCGGCGTTGTGAGCGAAAAACACGGGCTCTGCTCGGTAGGTGGGTAGTTGGCAGTTTACATGGCCGGACGTTGACTGGTCGTCGCATAGTGTGATGCCACGAGACATCACGTGGCCGAGCTGGACGGAGGTGCCAGCTTGGGTACGTTCTTTTAGATGTTAGAGAGATGATGGAAGCCGAATTCTCGGGTCTCTTCGATCCGGACTCCGACACGCTAACCCCTGTACCACGCAGGCAAGTTCAAATGTCTCGGTTAAGCGTGACTTTTATATGTGGGCCAGGTTATCTTGCATATGACATTATAGTTTACTGCTGTATGCTGATAAATTATTCGAAGAGTTGAGAAAAGCAAAAAAAAAAAGGGGGGGGGGGATATGGTAGAGAGGGAGCAGCGTTATTGGCTCCCGTTTGCTAGATGCCCTTGCAGATCCTTATTCAAAATGTTTTCATTTTTTTTGTTTGCCTCTGTTATCCCACATAGACTAATTATCCTACATTCCTAAGGTACGAAATTATAGGAGAGACAATCCGACGTCGAAAGCACCGCTTTAGCCTAGCCGTAGAAGCGTGCCTGCGCGGCAGCGTGTCTAATTCGTGTTTCAAGGGCCCTGGAAGGTTGCCTTCCGACGTCGCCCTCCCATCTCAAAGGTGAAGTTGAAGTTTGAAGTCCCAACAAATCGAGCCATTTTAAGTGGTTTCGTGATGTCGCACAACCTCACAAATTATCATTGCTTGCACCATGTCACCTGTCAGCTTTCACCTGCCAAACCCATGCCCGTGATTATTTCCCTCACAGTGCCGGTGCCGAAGTTTTCCGAGGACGAGACTAACTATGCCGTGTTAATGCAGACGGGAGTCATTAATGCTATCGCATCATACTCTTGAAGGCGAAGTTTAAATATTTCCCTCTTTTTGTTTTTTATACACGGCAGGTGGGCTCCGCTAAAACACCCAGTGTATACAATGAGGTGCACATTAGGGTAGAGATAAGGATTCACCACACAGCAGTTGGTGAAGTTTTTAAGGAAAAGAGGCAAGCGAACAATTTCATAGTGCGATTCAAGTTTAAATGAATGTATACTTTCCCTACGGGGTATGCTTGTAGAACAGGGTATGCTTGTAGAACTGTTGAAAATGGACAGGATGAAACGCGCATATTTACTTTGCCTGATATTAAGCAGTTTTGATTGAGTCACGCACGCGCGCACGCACTCTAGGCCTAATGCGAATTATTTATAGGCTTATTCTTGCTATAGAGTGCTTACTCGTTCAAATTGTGTACAGTCGTTCACATGGTTTAGACAAGATAAAGGTTAGACCTTTGAGATAGGGCGTCAGGAATGCAAACTATGTTTCTGTACCAACATTTTTTTTTCTCCTGGCCCTTAATTTCTTGCGAAATGAACTAATACGGGGTTTAACCTGGTTAGACAGGTGATACAGATTGAAAGTACTGTTTGAATTAACCGCGCTGGTACACATGGACAGAAACGTCACGATTTGGCGGGTCAATCTGGCGGAGCCAGGCACATGATAATTGACAAGATCTTTGCTCGGCTCTGGAGTCCGCATGATCATAAGAAGTCGAGAAATTATGAGTGCGAAATAATTCAAGTTATTTCGCACTAATAACATTCTCATTCGCTTATTCTTAGCTTTGTGCACAAAGCTAAGAATAAGCGAACGAGAATCGCGTGTTTGGCGTGCCGCCTTACTGCTTTTCAACACTTTTCAACAAAGAGAATTCTCAGCACTCTACCTCGATCTGACAGCCTCCCTCTTTAAATAGCGGAAGTTCTCACTTCAGTGCAGCTAGTTTTTCTTTTTTTCTTTACATTTAGCTATGAAATCCGCCAACTTACTCCAGCCTACGTTTTCATGCGCTTGCGGAGCAGCTGATCAAGGTCACGGTCACACCAGCGGAGGCTGTTAGGTATCCCTGGATCTGGACTGAACTTGGCATTGGCGAACATTAGCGAGCGAGGCTAGCCTCTCAGCACTGTTCAGGAAGCTTATGCAAGAAAAGCTATGTAGGCCTTAGTGAGAATACAGGCAGGTAAGGCTTATACAGTGGTAACGAACGGCCACGTACTATGCTGTTGTGGCTTACTAGATAGGCGGGAGCTAGACGGATCTCTGATTAAAAACAACTCAGGTAGCAGCATCGCTGATTTATTGAGCATGAAAGAAATAACAGAATAATCTTAATTAACACATAAAAATACCAGCACAAAAAGACAATATAGGGACGGAACACAGAACGACAGGATGGGTGCTGTCCTGTATTTTGTGTCTCTTTTCCCCGTTTTCTTTTTTTTTTTTTTTTGCGCTTGTCTTTTTATGCGCTAAGTATAAACCAATTGAACCAAAGAGCTATTTTGATTAATCGTCATTAGGCTTATCAAAAATACGATTTCAAAGTTGTACGTGCCTGAGAAGAATTGGAATCAGCAACGAGTAAAATAGAATTCAGTGCAGTATATTGGTAACTGATTGGAATATCATTGTAGGAAAGGAGCAGGGAGGCGACTAGGCGGTCACAGGCGGAGCTATTTGTGAGCTCTCATCCTGACAAAGCTGACGGATTATGAGTACCTTCTTCTGCAAACGGAAGTGCTTGAAGTAGAATTCAAAGTCTTTTCAATGAGTGTAAAAAGCAAACGGACTTCATAATGAGCGGCCAGGCTATGGAGGTGGTGTCTGGCGAACACAGAGTGGTGAGGTTCAGAATTTGGAGATAAACGTAATGGGGACGGAGAAAGCGAGTGAATGAACATCGGTCATTGAAACATTGACAACCGTGAAGACACTGTGCGACCGAAAATGTGGCCTATCTAATAGGTTTCCTACCGCGCCACCTTCTCATATTCAGTACGTGCCTGGCGCTGGTCACACGGGTTGCTGCAGTTTCATTTAAGGGGAACTACGTTCAGCTGTCTTTTTTTTTTTTTTTTTTCGTAGGGGAGAGCGCGTTTAGCGTCTCTCGCTGAATCCGTAAGGTTCCGCTCTCTACTCGATGTGCAGTAATGATCGGTCATTCTTTAGCGGACGCATGATCAAATTTTATGCCCCGGTGGCCCCGTTTCGTCTATAAGTCGAAATGCCGAAGGCACGGATGTGGGCTGGGAGGCTAGTGAGCAATAAAGGCGTCTGAGTTTTGGACCCGTCCACAACAGCGCTTCTTTTTCTTTTCTTTTTCTTCGCGCTTCTTTTCATCTTTTTTTTTTTCTTATTTTTCTCATGGCGAGTTTCAAGTGTGCATTGAGAAGTGTGGCCGTTGCTGTGTCTTACGTTTCCTAAAGACTGATTCGTCGCTTACTGACCTTCGCGAACATTTGCGGCGTTGAACGATTGGACAAAACATAAGGCAACAATATCCAAAGCAGAGCCCGAGGGGCTACTAATTTGGCACGGAGCGCCAGGGGTTGCAACAATGGCCGAGTGGTCTAAGGCAGCCGGAAGTGAAGCTGACCGCTATGTGTCACCACCGGTAAAAAGCACGGCAGGGACTGAAGAATTATTTTTCCGCAGAATACCATTCCGACGGAAGGTTTCACAACCAATCAGTTGTGTTGAACCTCAAGCCCGGTGACAGGTTCGCCGTCGTGTTTGGCCTCGCGTTCGGCTTAAGATCCAGACGATATTCTCTTTAGCTTGCCGAGAATGAGAGATAAAAGCATTGTACGATTTATATACAATGCCTGCGGGCCGACTATTCTCCTTCACATGCAAGATAAAACAAAGTCAAGAAGGGTGTCAATGAGGAACACATGATATTTCTAGTTATACTCACCGCGTGTTTGGAGGAGCGTTTGAGAAAACCGGATTTAGGAACGTTAAGGATGAAATGAAATGAAGAATACATTAATAATCTCTCATTTTCTGCCGACATCACTGATAAGCAACTCAGAATTAGGACTGCAGATGCTGGTTGAGAACCAAAATAGGAAAAGCAAAAACTGAAACTTCAGATTAATAGAATGAAAACTAAAATTACATTGAACGTTTTTGGAAGGTGACAACAGTTCACAAGATGCGGTGAAGCATTGTAATTAGCAAGCGAATACGTCTACTCAGGTCATTTAGGGGCCGCACAGTCTAGGCCACGAACACGAAATAAAACAAAAATGAATGGGTTGAGTTTGTTAAGTAGTCTTCAATCGGCACTTGCAATTATGCCAAACCTAGATTATCCAGAGAAACTATTCTAGTAAGCGCATCCACCACCACGTATCGCTTGGAGCTGAATACTTAATACCACTTCTGAACATTCTAGGGTTCGGTACATATAGTTGATTTTCTACGGTTATCGGATAGTTAGTATGATCATATGAAGCCTTTTGAAGGGTAAAATGTTTAGTGAAGAGGAAAGTTCGGCCACAGTAATCCCTATATTAACGCAGAAACTATCAAAATTCTAGTTTTTCTCAGAATCGCAACTTTAAAGTGTCCGTATTGAGTTACGTAGTGTCGACAACTGGTAGAAAACTGATGGCGTTAGTGGCTGATGTCTAGAAAAGACCGGCATTAGTATTTCTCAAGCGAAAGAGTATCTAATAGTTTCATCTTTCCAGCACTCACTGCGAGCATAGAAGCATGGAGGCTACAACGATAGGGGTTATGTACTAAGTTGAGGACAGCGCAGTCAGCTACAGAGAAGAAAATGACTGTTGCAACATTAACACATGAGCAAAGAGCATAGTATGAAATGAAACAAAGGCTAGTGAATCATATTGCTTTTGAAATGATGAATATATGCGCATGGAAAAGACATGTAACGAGAGTGCACCATGCACGATGGCCTCTTACAGTAAATGAATGGGTTCCATGATTGAGCAAACATAGCTGGGTGTTTGCAGAGATAATTAGGTCGCAGCTGGAGTAGCTTATGGCTAACTGGAAGGCAATGAGAAACGTCTTGTCTTTGCCAAGGACGTAGTTAAGCGCTTAATGGTGGTGGTAATGATGCTGCTGCTTGCATACATGCGGAGCGCTTGCAACTACCGGCCGTTGCTTCTGGTCGCTGTCCACTTCCGAAGTCCGAAGGGTCTACTAGCTTCATTATAATGGTATACCTTGAAGGCAGCCTGATTGGGTGACATTAGGACGCGTCGCGATATAGGCTTCGGATCTAAACCGAAAAGAAATGTTCCAACCTCAGACGTTACTGAGGCAATGCCCGCCAGCCACTGTTGGGATTGGTTGCCTCTTACGTCATTCTCGCCTACGCCTCTCCAGTCAGCTGAAGCGCCCATGTATTCAAGCAAATGTTTCCCTCTCCTTCTGCCTTCTTTCTTAGGGAACCATGTCAGGACACCCAGTTTTTTTTTTTCCCACAAAAATTTTACTTCATTCCTAAAAGACACCTAATTGAAAAGAGCTTACAAAGCGCACAAAGAAGTGCAATAAACCTGAGATGCTGCCATTTCACGAGGGACACAAAGTTACTGTGATTAATTTGTGGAGTTAATCGGAAGAACGCTTAACTACAGTTGCCTCACGTGTTAAAATAAGAAAGGTCAAACATTGAGCTATATTTCGTTTGCTGACAGCAACGAGCAAGCCTTTAAGAATAGCAGAAGGAGGTGGCATGCCTCGGCGCGCTTTTAATATTTTATTTCAGGACTGTTTTACTTCGTCCGAGGTTTTGGATTTCGTTCTGGCGTGCTTTGACTCTGAAGTACGGCAAACAAAACCACCAGCAGGAGCATTATAATCTCGCAGCATCGCATAAATCAGCGAACTCGTCACTGTTCCGTGAAAGAACTTTACTTCTGACGATTCTAAACACAGTTCTTAAAGGGCACACACCACGGATGAGTCAGAGCGAAGAGCACCGTGATAAGTATTGAAAGGCATTGGCCAAACTTTTCCAGTTCTGTCGTCCTCATGCTCCGCGCACAGTTATCAACAAGCAATAGAGCACAAAAACTTGGCAGCCGTTCTTAGTTAATGCCGTTATTTTACTGTAAGAGCGCCAGTGTCATGTTTATAGGTAGCTTCCTTTTCTGGCGCAATTCTTTAATTGAGCACTGAGCCCCCAACTATGTTCCTCCTATCGACGTTTAAGATTCAAGAGCCTCTATAGTGCCATTGCAGGAAAAACAACGAATTTTCTTTCCAGACGACCGTACCTTGCTTCCGTGATCAGGAGGAAAAGAGCATCGAACTCGATGTGCGCATTGCTGGCTCTCCTCTTGTACACATGGACTGCGATGTTTTGCGGGCCCGGTAAGCCATGGTGTGGTTGGTTGGTTGGTTGGTTGGTTGGTTGGTTGGTTGGTTGGTTGGTTGGTTGGTTGGTTGGTTGGTTGGTTGGTTGGTTGGTTGGTTCACGGGAAAGGAAAGGCGCAGTATCTGTCACACTTGCTCTGTGGACTCCTGAACCGCCCCGTAGGGGAAGGGAGGAAGGTGGGAGTGAAAGTGCAAAGAGAGAAAAGGGAGCTGTAGGGGAGGGATCCGGAGTAATTTCGACCACCTGGGGATCTTTAACGTGCGCTGACATCGCACACCACACGGACGCCACTTCGTTTCGCCTCCATCGAAACGCAATCGCCGTGATCGGGTTCGAACCCGAGAACTCCGGCACAGTAGTCGGGCGTCTTACCACTACACCACCCCGGCGGAGAATACGTATTTGGTATACTGGTGGAAAGCTTTCTGTGGCTCTGACGTGAAGTCTAGGCAGAAAGAGTATGTTGACAGGCTTTTTGCACACGTGACGCGTGGGATGGTTTGTTCTTTTTAGGGGTTCGGGAAGTAAAGAGAAAGAGGGTCGTCGTCGTCGTCGTCGTCGTCGTCATCATCATCATCATCATCATCATCATCATCATCATCATCATCATCATCATCATCATCATCATCATCATCATCATCATCATCAATCTGATTATACCCACTGCAGGGCGAAGGCCTCTCCCATATTTCTTCACTTAACCCGGTTCTGTGCTAGCTGCCTCCACTTGACCCCTGCGAAGTTCCTAATCTCATCCGCCCACCTAACTTTCTGCCGCCCCCTGCTACGCTTTCCTTCCCTTGGAATCCAGTTTGTTACCCTCAGCGACCATCGGTTATCCTCTCTTCGTACTACATGTCCTGCCCATGTCCATTTCTTCTTCTTAATTTCCACTAGAATGTCGGTAACTTGAGTTATTTCTCTGACCCACTCTGCACGCTCTCTATCTCTTAATGTTACCCCTACCATTTTTCGTTCCATAGCCCTCTGGGTTGTCCTCAACTTAAGTAGAACTCTCGTGGTTAGCCTCCACGTTTCAGCCCCATAGGTGAGTACAGGCAAGATGCAACTGTTGTATACTTTCCTCTTAAGCGATACCGGTAAGCTGCTAGTCATAATCTGCGAGTGCTTGCCAAATGCGCACCATCCCAATCTTATTCTTCTTGTTATTTCCTTTTCATGGTCCGGATCTGCGGTTACTACCTGTCCTAAGTAGACATATTCGCCTACTACTTCCAGTATTTCGCTACCTAATGTAAACTGCTGTTCCTTCCCGGGGCTGTTGAACATTATCTTAGTCTTGTGCATATTGATTCCAGCGGAGCCAGGCATTCTTAGCACCCCCTGCTGCGTCACAGGTCTGACCGCCGCCGTGGTCAGTTGTTCCGCAGCCGCTGGTGACTGAGGGCCGGGGCTTTGTGGAGCTTATCATGAGAGGTTGCGGCCAATTACTGCACCAGGGTGGCCAACTCCTGGTGCAGTAATCAAAGTAATTAATCCAAGATGGTGAGTCTACTGCAGTGCGGTCAGTTGCAATAAGCCACTAACAGCAATCGGACAGAGATAAGAAATAGCTGCGTGGTCATACGAACTGAAGCGATAGCGTTTTGCTAACACCCTCATCAACATGGGGCCCGATGAAAAAGATTTTCAGAATTTCTCAGTCTTGTTTGCCCCCTTCGCTGCCGAGGAAGCCCGAATTGCTGAAGTGCGGGTAGCAGCCAAGCTGACGGAAATGACGACGCCAATATGTGCCTTGAGTAGAACAAAGGGAAGCACGTCGCTCGAACATTCTGCGATTGATACATCGGCAGTTTGGCCAACTGAACCTTTTCGCATGTAACGAAAATGGTCATACACGGTGTTGAGGCTTGTAAACGAACACGGTTGATGATAGGGACCCCTAAAAGGCTTCCGGGATCACAAATGCAGTGTTTGAAAATAATCGGTACGCAGGAGCAGACGACGCACGGCACTGCGATTGAAGAGTGGCTGATGCAGACTAGGTGCATTGATCATAAGGTGCCGGTGTAGGTGACGCTTCAGCTTCGATGTTCCCGCTCTCCTCCCCCGAGCCTTTTTTTGGCACTTTCACACTCAACACTCGCCCTCTAGGATCCTTCAAACAGGAATTGGTTAGGGGCCCAATCGCAGTGTTGTCATGACAAAAAGCTTTTGTCAAAACCGTGTATATACACTACACATGTAGCCCATGTCATGAAAACGTTAGCCTGCGCAGTACACACAATATTTTTAGAGGAGCCTCATGAAAGACGCACAAGCACGGACGCTAAGGGGCAGAAAATACAACGCTTATGCCATGCTTCATTGTACATGAAACCATGACTTCAAATTTCCTCCAATGATCTACCGAAACGTCAACCTGTTTCGACCTGTGCATCCTTACTATCCGAAGCAACGATTGAGCCACCGCTGTCAAAAAGGCTCTGGGTAATCCAGCGACTTCGAAATCCTAGATGGGAGTGGTTGTAAAAATTACATTTGAGAGCTTGGTGACAGCAATCGTGTGGTTAATACTACTTGCGCTGCGTATGATTTTGTTAGCTTAGCTGGGAAACGTGCATTCTTAAATAAAATGCAGTTGTAGTAGAGTCGTCGTACGTATGCCTATATTTTCTTTGTCCATAGTCTATATGCCTGCTTTCTGCTTAAGAATGTTGTAAGTGGCCTAGATTTTGACCCATCACCGATGCTTTAGGGCATGCCTGCATGGTGGTGAGGTCCGACGTACGCACTAGATGGCGCCAGTTGCCAAGGTGGCGTGCTCGTCATATTTGCTCCGTGTATGTGGATTAGAAATATGCTTGCCTTGTTCTCATAATACTATGCAGCGAAACATACTCCAGAGAATGGGAAATGAATGCAGACCTGTGTAAGAAAGTAGGCTTCTCATAACCGTCATACATCCCGGCGCTCTCACTATTTCAGCAGCTCCGTTCTTCTTACTCCATCTGCAGACAGCCACTCTTGATTCACGACGTATCGAAAGTTGTTTTTTATTCGCCCTCTTTGTCCATGTTGATCTTTAATTGCGGATCGGTTCCTTTCTGAAACCCATTTTTCGCCGCAGAAGAAACGTGGAGCCCCGGCAGTAGCCTTTCGTCGCACCCTTTAATTCTTTCCTTGCAGCGGGAAAAGAAGGGCACTGGAGGGAACGTAACCCCTCTCCGGAGCTCGTTATCTCCACGCCGACAGACCGTGGAAGAACTCGGTGTGTGTCGCGTCGCACACACGAGCACGTCCAGCCGTGACCGGAACCCAGTGTCCGCAGATTAACGCCCGACGGGAATGCGAAATGCCCCAGAAGAAATTGAGCTACAGCCAAAGAAAAAGGTGGAACGGCGCTGAAAGGGGGAAGCACAGAGAAAAAAAAGAAGGACGAAGGTGCCTCTTCCAGAGACCTTGCAAGACAGGCTCTTGTATTGTAAAGTCTTTTATTTGGAGTAGGGTACCACCACACTCGCTCAACTAAGAGGTTGTGGCCGCGGTGCGGAGAAACCTTGCGTTTCGTTTTGTAATGAGCACGAATAATGACGGGAAAATGCAGAAGAAAAAATAACCCAGTGAAAGGTGAAAGGTGTGAAAAAGGGGAGAGACAGACTGTCGTAACGCAAATGAAAAAGGGGAAAAAGTACTGCTCCTGTAGACAGAAGAGAGCGTTCCTACTTGATCCCCGAAAGGACGGCAGAGAGCAACTACCAGCGTGACAGCGAAGTGAAGGAAATGTATAGCGATTAAACTAGCGCGCTACCGGTATTCAAAATATTGAAGTGAGTAATTTCTGGATTGCTGCTGTAGTATGGCTGTGTCATAGCTACTTCGTGAAGACTCATTACTTATGATTCATAGAGTACGCACATTGCCCGATGCGTTCTCTGATGCGTTTGTCTGTTCTGGCTCGGCTTCAAATTTTCTGACGCACGTGTCTGGCTCTATTTCTTTTTTCTTTTTGTACAAGGACAAGAGCCATGACATTGCGTCCCGCATTTATTCTTTATAAAAGGAACATGTGCTGTTCATTCGGCGCAAATTGTTCAGGACGAGACAAACAAAAAATAAAAAAAAATAAATTTGAGGTCCGCCTACATCTGGGATTGAATGTGATTTTTCTATTACTTTCATCGGCTTACACTGAAGAGACAGCTGAATGCAGGTAGCAAGTGACTCGTGAAATGTTTTTGCCGTTTTTGTTTGTTGTTGCACGACACAAGCATTTTGCGCCAGTAGCTCTCCTCCCAAATCGAATACCCAGTTTTTTCCTTACATGCGATAAAGAAAGCAAAAATTAATTTACGTTTAGCCATGCGTAACAGCGCAACGGATGAAACGATCTTGTTTCACATTTATAATGCGTTTAGATCGCACTAGAGTAATTAGGAAGCCGGTATGCGATATTCAGGAAAGCTATCTGCAAAACAAGGACGCATCATCATGATATTTTACTCTTTTTGTTGTTTTTTGGGGGCTACTTGCACACAGAGTTGACAACTCTGGAGCAACATGGGTACACACTTCCTAAAAGCATAAAAAAAAATAACGACGTGAACTGAAAGCTCGGTTCACTTTCGAGACTCTAAACTGCGACGAAATACCTTAAACGTTTTTCAGGCTGGCCTTCATGACACGGTTTCACAATAGACTATTACAACGTCGCAGTAGTAGGCTTTTCGGGAGCGCGCCACTTTTCTCGTTGTTTTGAATGTTTTGGCTTTAGGTAGAAACAAGTTTTGTGTAGCATTGCGGCCAGAAAGTAAAATTAAAAAGCGAAGTGCATTGAACGGCTGGCCACGCAACGCACAGGGTGGTTCGCGTGAACACGGAGCTCTTGGTTTCTTTTCCTTGCGTTACCTTACAGCAAATTGCCTATCGATTTCTCGTCCCCCTAATATAAAAGAAACGAAAACGCGAAGCTGATGGTCTTGCTTTGGCTGCATCGTGTATCTTCGCGGAAAAAGAAGAAGAAACCAAAATTGGAACAGCCCTCTTCGTGCACCTAAAGGCTGATTTCGTGGGTGACTAAAACAACACAACGTTCTTAAACAAACGCACGTCCACGGAAAAGTAAGTAATGGAACGAAGTGAACATGGCTGCATATTTACATCTAGAGGACGCCACTCTGTCACCTAAAAGAATCTTCGAACATAGATTCCCTAGACTGAAGTCTCTAACCTGTGGTCTTTAATCGCAAGCTCTAGCCTTTAGACTTTTGGCGGTCTCATCGAGAGTGCTCCAAGGTTCTGCCCTGAAGTCGCTGTTGTTTCTTATTTTCATAAATGTCCTTAATGACGGGATTAAGTCCAAGTTAGATTGTTCGCGGATGATTGTGACTTGTACATTAAAGTGCCATGTGAAACGAATGTCGCAGAGCTCAAAGATGATCTCAGACTTTTGAAACCTAGCTGCGCCAATAGAATGTCCTTAAATGTTAAAAATGTGGCCACGTACGAGTCACCAGGAAAAAAATAACTATATCAGGATGTCTTCTATGCAGAAATTATTCATTCGGAATCTATGTATAAGTACCATTTTCCGAGGACGACATATGGTCGACGCATGTAAGTAATACAGAACAATAAGCAGGTAGGCCGCGGAGGTTTCTCCAGAGTAACATATTTAGGGCAGGCACATAGCAAGTGGAGAGGTGGCGTAACAAACTTGCGTCAGGCCCATCATGGAGTATGCCTAGCTTGAGTGGAATCCGGTTTATAATATTCATGCACAGATGTTTGAAAGCATACTATCTGCAGTTGCGCGATTTTTCCGTGACCTCTATGATCGCTTCCTTAGCACAAGCAAAATAAACAAAAACAAATTGGAATGGGTTCCATCGAGTGAATGCCTCAAGGCTCTGCTTCTGAAGCTCTTCTACACAATCTGTCATAATCAACGAGCCACAGGTCACAGTGTGGTTATATAGGTTAACCATGGTACCACCTATGGTTTACCCACTTTGACCTTGCCTTTTGGCGGCAGATACAGCATCTCGTGTTTGTTCCCTGTTGTAGTTGACGGCGTCCTCAACTCCTAGTCTGGGCAATTTAATCGCTACAAAACCACGTCCGTCTGTCTATAAACTTAAGTCTAACCAAAGCAAAGCCAAGCAAAAAGGCTTTCTCTACGTCTAACTTGGTTAAGCACGGTTAAATATGAACCTTGTTTTCCCTCTCGCCTGCAGCGCAAAAATTGCAGCCAAAATGCTATCCTGCTCGCATGCTAAAAGCATTATCACAGGGACTAAGGATTTGTGAGACAAAAATAATTATGGATACGCTTAGTACATTATTATCACAAGCCAGCGGCCAAGTTAATGTGTTATACATATTAATGAAATGAATGCAGTTCTTTTTACAATTCGTGTGGCCAGTCTTGATGAAGCTGCGGGAGTCCTATGGAAAGCTGGCATCGAGTTCTGACCTTATAGGTTCCTTCACCATTGCATTTGCACCTGCTCTAACGTTCTTAACGGTGCCAAATCAGCAAATCTCTTTTCATTAATTGATTGATTTCTTCATTTTTAATCGCATACCCCCCTTATACACCGAGATAAAAAATATTGTTTAAAAATGTGGAGTAATCCTTTTATAGGAAGCAGCTGCTTACTGAGAAGTGCCAAATTTAGTGCGGGAAACATCGCATACATATTTCATGAAGCCTTTCAGCGACATACCAGCTTGAAAAAAAAAAATTAACTTTGTTCTAAAACCACCTATCAAATGCTGCAATAGGGAAAATTTTCTTTTGAAAGTTCATCGGAGCTTAGCATGTGTTTACGGTGAAAAAAAAAAAAAGAAAAAAAAAGAAAGAAAGAAAAAAGACGTTACTAACTTTTCAATGATACGCATCTAGGAGAAGATTTCAGTACAGCGGCTACGTCTACATGAACATAAGTCGCCAATAGTCACGCTGTCTTTCAATTAACAAGTGCAAGATGCCAGGCTGGTTGGTACTGCATAAAGAATATAACAGCGCGAAGAACGGGACGAAACACGGAATCGTGTCCGTGTTTCTTCCTTCCGTATTTTGTCCCGTTCTTTGCGCTGTTATATTCGCTTTCAATTAAGGTTGAGCAGGTAACCTCAGACACTTGAATAATATACTTGTTGAGTGTTGATTGCTGAATGAAACAGGTGGTAAAATTGGTGGCACTGAAGAGGTCACAATAACAATCCAGGCAATACTTACAGTGCACATTCAAGACCGCGATTGTGCGTGTATTGTGAGTGTTTAGTCTTCTTGTTTGGCTCAAAATGAAAAAAAAAAGGAAATAAGAAAGAAGCTCTTCAGTTCTGTTGCATCGACTCTCTCTGAAGAAGTAAGCACTGTAGCTAGTGATTATATTGCTCCTAATTTGACACACTAGAATCGTGGCAATAATTGATGAGAACGGTTTCATACCTCTTGACAACTGCAGCCCAGCCCAGCCAATGCCTTATAGAACTTTCGATTGCAAAAGTATTATTTTAGTGCCTGCACATCCTGAATAGTTCAAGTTGTACTGGCAACCCTTAAGGACAAGGGAAGCCTTTATCTATAGTTGTACCAAGAATCATTTCATGGTCCGAGGTTACGAAACAGGGGCAGTCACACTCGAGATGTACGAGCCACCATTAGTCATTCCGCCCGTAAGAAAAATGCACATGGTAGGGCCACTAATTTTAATGTGCATGTAACCGTTCATATGATTATATATGCTTAGAAGTCTCCGGTTAACGTCAATTTCTTCTAAGCATTGACCAGCCTGAAGCTTTGACCAAGGTGGTACTAGTTGTTCAGTAGAGTTCGTCTTTGTTATCTTGCTATAGCTGTGTACAAATCACATGTTTAACGTTCCATGTTGTCCGCAAACAATCATCTTCACTTCGCGACAGTTCAGTGAGCGCTAGCATAACGCACATCAAAATCATAGAAATAACGCTAAATGACCAAAGAAAAACGTCCTAAAAGAAGTCCTTTGAAGAAAAAGCGCCAAAGAAGAGTGTAGTCAGACACAGAGCGTTTCCGCGATAGAGACGCCTCCGATACGAATTGCCAAGCAGGCGCACAACGCTACCCGAAAATCATCCTGCAGAGGCGGTTCACCGCCGGCCTGCGTTACTCGCGCTTCGCCTAGCTGTCCACTCAGTCCTCGACCGCTGCCCGTTCCTAAGCCTGTCGTTGCCTGTCGGTGTAGACTGTTATGACAGCATTTGCAAAGTATCCGTGTCGTCAACAGCCGACTCCACGCAGTGACTTCATACACGCCTACTGGCGGGCCTGTCATGCCGCTGTGGCTTCTCTCGCTACTCTTGCCACGCGTGCAGGGCTCTATCCGACCCTTTACCACCCTCCGTTTGCTAGAACAATGTTTGTCCTCGCAATAAAAAGAAAAAAAAAAAGGTTGGCTGCTTAAGAATGCTGCATTCGTGCCATGGAAAGGGACGAGAAGGATGTCCAGTAGTTTCATTTTTATACATTTTCGTTTCGTTCCTCGAAACTACTGCGGCAGTCACACAGATATTTGTCTTTTATAGTGGGCGCTGCGCGTCTTTTTGTGCAGTTTCTGTTTACTTATGGCAGAGAATCACAGACAACGATGCTGTCAAGACAACGGGACAACTGTGCTTGGCCTGCGTGGCTGACCGCCTTCTTCTTGTCGGCTTACTGGTCCAGTGCTTGACACGACAGACTCGCTGAAAGACACGTGTACGCTAGTTTAGGCAAGTCGTGCAAACGAATAAACAGCTTGGGAGATCATTTGCGCTTTGGTTTCTGGAAAGAACGCCCGAAAAGATTGTTTTTCTTCATATTCCTGTTTCTATCTTTTTTTATGATCAGTACACGATGACTACGTCCGAAATCATAAAAGAAACATGTCTTCTCGTATTCGTTGATTGGCTAGAAGGAAAGCTTTGAACAAGAACCAAGAAAGAGAAACGTTGAACAAATTTAAAATACATGCGCGAAGCGTAAATGTTTAACGCAAAGGCTATATGGACACCTTGGGCATTCAGGATATTGACTACGCTCAATCTCACGCTTTCCCCACGAATGCAAACTATCAGCGTGAAGCAACGGTTTCCATCGCACATTCTACGTGCGCTTCTCTCGTACGCGTGTGGATAGCGTACTTCTGAAAGCGGGCACCTCCATAAAGCATAAACCTTCGTCTCAGTCTCCACTGCAAGCTCCATCGCAGGAAGTTGACACGGTAAATATAAAGTATTTGAATGACGCATGACGCAGGATGCCCCGATTTCGATCTCTGCTGGTGGTTCGGCTCAGAAACTGTCATGTATGCATTTTGCACTGCCTTGGGTAATGGTCGGTCACTATAGCAGCCAGGTCTTTTCTGTTCTGCTATCACTCACAACAGAGGAAAGTAGCGACTCTTTGAGACGAAACGGAAAATTTTGGAAGACAAAGGGGCTGATATACCATGTTAAACGTATGTGCACGAGCGTATACGCTTCGCTCAGAAGTTATTAAAATTTTTATTATATTGCCGCGTACCATTGAAAATTTTATTTGTTGCTTTCAAAAGCCGCCAGCACGCTGCCTTATAACTGAGATTTTAGCGCACGGAATGATCTTGTTCATTCTCGTTGTCGTGAGACGTGGGTTTGTCATTTTTTTTCTAGCGCGACATGCGCCGACATTTTCCCTGGTGGTCGCAGCGGAACACCGCCGTTTCTATATCGTTCCAGATGTTTCCAAGTTCCTTTCACCAGTTATCTAGGTGGTCCTTCGCCCAATTTAGAGCTCTGATGCATGCATCCTCAGTTCGACTACCGGTGAGTACGTTTGCTGCTATCGCCACCGCTGAGTAGCTTAGTTCTTTTGCGGGCGCTAGTCAGCCCAATAAAGAGTTTGATTTCAGTACTACTACGTCTGTCAGTTCGTTTGTCGTCCGCGGCATTGTTACCACCACTAGCGGAGGTGCTGAATTTCGTCAATATGAAAATGCGACATTCATGGAGTCTGGCCGGCGTAATTCGCTTTCCTGGCTTCCCTGAGCTGCTATTGGGGAACTCGTTCGTGAAACATACGACGCGCCAGTCATTGCTGTATCGTCTTCACCATCGTCGTCAGACTTGTCCTGACAACAGCAGGGGCGAAGAAGGATGACTATATACGAATGAATGGCGGGTAATGTTCGACTTCTTCGCCATTGATGGGCGAACGTCAGAGCGTGTGACTGACATATGCACTGAAAAACGTAAATGTTTTCGTGAAATTACACCCCATCTTATATCATGTTGGGGAAGCAATAAGCTCTGGGTAATTAAAAAAAGTATCACGCCTAATCTACAGTAACCACACTGCATCCTAAACTTGGTCATATTGCAATGCTTGAAAACATTGTGCATGAGTATTACCGAAATAAGAATTAGTATTTGATGGATATTAGCCGTTTCGAATATTCACACATCCACGAATAATAAGCTTGGGTGGGGAGGGTAACGTTTTTTGGCTGAGCCTTGCTTTTTTAATATTTGCGTGTGCTTTTTGTGAAGCTCTCTCCCGAGATGCTATGGGACGTGGTCTTCTGATAAGAGGGCTGGATGCCTTTGCTAAGCAAAAGCGCGAGATAGTGCATACGTTCTGAGATTCGCTTCCAAACGTCATGTCCATTGAACAGAGATATGTAGGTGATAGCGTATCTGAAGACGTCGTTTTGGGATGGATTGAAGGATGGCTGGTAGTATGTTGGCCAGGGTACGTTGGGCGGGAGGTTGAGGCCTTCCTTAATCCTTGTTCGGTTTCTTTTAATCTGGTGCACTCAACCTCTCCTCCTCGGTATACCATGTATCGTCTATTCGATTCCCAAAGTACCACGGCTCCGACTGCTGGGTCTCCACATTCAACAGGACACTACAGCCACCTACACCATACACGTCCTGCAGCGCCAAATCAACCAAATCACACATCTCATTCGTCGAATTTCAAGCCGCAATAATGGCCTCAAGGAAAAAGGTACTTTAAGACTAGTAGACGCCCTTATCGTTAGTCGACTAGCTTACCACCTCCCCAACCATCACATCACCAAACCCCAACTCAATAAACTTAACGTCCTACACCGCTCAGCCGTTAAAGGCCCACTGTCCACCCTCGGGTCGAAAACATTTCCTTCCCCGGTGACTGTGAGACTTCGCCCCTAGAACGCAAGGCCGCAAGATGTTTTTGAAAAGATTAACTAATAACGCAGTTACAGCCACCGCAATCACCCGATTCTGTCATGCTTCTCTCCTTCCGTTCCCTCCCAAAGGTTTTTCACTCTCCTGCCCGAGGTCGTCTAGCCTCCGCAAGACAAATTCTCCTTCCTCCTCCGCGTTTGGCTGGAGGTGGGGCATGGCAGTCCGCGAGCGCAAAAAATAAAAAAAAAAGAAAAAACGGCCGAGGGAGCGCGCGCCGCTGGATTCAGTCTGGCCGTGGAGAGGGAAAAGCGCGCAGCGAGCGGTAGACCCCACATCCTTCTCCCGTCAGTCAGCGAGACGGACCAATGGACGTCGTTCGCGGTACGTACGTCATTACTGTGGCCCGTCGGGCCAGCGCAGAAAACGGGGAAGCTGGCTTCCCAAAGGAGAGCATGAGAGAGCTTTGAATTGTATTTTCGATGCTTTGCGGCGCGCGTGTCACTGTAGCATTTTGAACAGACTATCTCCGGTACCTGATCGAAACACTCGGCTCCTTTGCTTAAAAGGGCCTTCCCTGGACAGTGGCCCTTTAAAGCTGCCCTCCATGTACCTCGTCATACCAGTACGATTCAGCTCCTTCAATTAGGCATTCATAACAATGTTGAGGAGATCATAGAGGCGAACCTCTCCAGCCAACAACGTCGACTCCGCACAACATCTACAGGCACTCATCTCTTGCGCTCGATGGGCATCAATACCCCTGATCCCTCACCTCATAATGATATAGCCATCCCTCCGCATCTGCGGAGCCTCCTCGGGCTCAAACCCCTCCCACGAAATATGGATCCCGAACACCACAAACGCCGTCGCACAGCCCGTGCCTCATATTTTTCCAAAAAGTACTCTACACGCCAGGACATCATCTACACGGATGCTTCACACAATCCGGACATTCGTCACATCTGCACTGCTGTATTCACAGGCACTCACCGCTCAACATTCAATGCCGCTTCCATCCACTGCACTAGCATCGCCGAGGCCGAATGCTTGGCCATTACACTCGCTATTGCACACATCAGTCAGTTGCAGACTCAGCACACCACAGTATGCACAGACTCCCAAACAGCATACAGATATCTACTGCGAGCACCCCCCCCCCCCCCCCCCCACACACACACACACACTCCATCTGCTAAAATATTATCTACTCTACCTACCCCTCCCGATCCCATCACCATCACATGGGTTCCTGGGCACGAGGACATCCTCGGAAATGAGCGCGCTCATGCGTTTGCCCGAGAACTAAGCTTGCGGGCGCCGGTGAATGTCCTCGCCAAACCTTTATTATACACCTCCATCGAACCTCTTGTCTACAATACAATTGTTCACTACTATCGTCGTTGCCGTGCCACGTACCCGCCACCACATCACACGCTTTCTCAAAATAACGGCTTGGGGGGCTAGTTGGTGCTACATCTTATTCAGAAATGTGGCGCAACAAACACAAGAGAAGATACACAACACACGCGCACACTACCAACTGTATTAGGAACTGAAAACACTTCCTCTTCACCGCTCCTCCTCTTCTACACTCGGGCACATCTCATTTTCCTCTTCTTCTCACCTTCCTCTTCTTTGCCAAGGGGATAGTGGCACTTTCTTCCTCGCAGACGATAAACATCGTCCAAACATGGCAGTCACCAATCTCATCTTCCTCTTCTTTGCCAAGAGGATAGTGGCACTTTCTTCCTCGCAGACATAAACATCGTCCAAACATGGCAGTCACAAATTCTACGCTATCTTGTTACACCACACCTCTGCTTTGTCCAGTAACTCATACCAGGCTGGACAAGCAAATATCACCACATAGTCACATAGTCATACACTAAAAACCACCGCCACACATATACAGTAGGACATGTCCATCCACACCACACAACTTGTGTAGTCCCTATTTATTGAAAAACTTTAACCTGCCAACGTCTTTTTCCTCAAGTACATAGGCTTTGTGGCTTCGTAGACGTTGGCAGGTTAAAGATTTTCAATACATAGGGACTACACAAGTTGTGTGGTGTGGATGGACATGTCCTACTGTATATGTGTGGCGGTGGTTTTT
This sequence comes from Amblyomma maculatum, assembly GCF_055883805.1. Taxonomy (NCBI): domain Eukaryota; kingdom Metazoa; phylum Arthropoda; class Arachnida; order Ixodida; family Ixodidae; genus Amblyomma; species Amblyomma maculatum. The sequence goes on from NC_139345.1 coordinate 32,722,587, forward strand.
AGTGTATGACTATGTGACTATGTGGTGATATTTGCTTGTCCGGCCTGGTATGAGTTACAGGGCAAAGCAGAGTTGTGGTGTAACAAGATAGCGTAGAATTTGTGACTGCCATGTTTGGACGATGTTTATGTCTGCGAGGAAGAAAGTGCCACTATCCTCTTGGCAAAGAAGAGGAAGAAGAGAAGAAGAGGAAGATGAGATTGGTGACTGCCATGTTTGGACGACGTTTATCGTCTGCGAGGAAGAAAGTGCCACTATCCCTTTGGCAAAGAAGAGGAAGATGAGAAGAAGATGATGAGATGTGCCTGAGTGTAGAAGAGGAGGAGTGGTGAAGAGGAAGTGTTTTCAGTTCCTAATACAGTTGGTAGTGTGCGCATGTGTTGTGTATCTTCTCTTGTGTTTGTGTTTGTTGCGCCACATTTCTGAATAAGAGACACGCTTTCTCACATCGACAGCACGTACTGGCGACAACTCCAGACACATTCGTTCCCATCTCCTCAATTTGCCCACATCTTTCACCCCACGGACTTCCCACCATATACTGCACCACATGCAACGCCACACCACCCACCCGCTACCATTACTTATGGGAATGCCCACATCACATCCGCGTTCCTCCCGTCAAACACCCCACCTCCTCCTCCTGGGAGGCTGCCCTTCTAGCCACGCAACCTGCAGATCAGTTGCGGCTGGTCGAGCGGGCTAAGCTAGAAGGAAGAGCCAGAGGGCTCCTGGACTAAGAGGTCCTCTTGGGAGTGTTTACATTTTTTTATTTATTAAATAAAGTTTTTCCTCCTCCTCCTCCTCCTCCTCCTCCTCCTCCTCCTCCTCCTCCTCCTCCTCCTCCTCCTCCTCCTCCTCCTCCTCCTCCTCCTCCTCCTCCTCCCTTCGAGTGTGTCGTATGTGGCGGTCGAGTCCAGAATACAATTCACCGCAAATTGCAGTACAAATAATGTGAGTCCAGTGCGCTTGCAGAGTGCGTTCTCTGGTTTATATTTTTTACCTGATGGTCAGTACCATACACGAGAATGGGTAGATGACCTTCGTGTCGACCAGGGCTTTTACTGCTTTTCTTTGCCCCGCTATTTAAGGCCGCGGTTCCTTTTCGGCACTTGCGCTGACATTACCACTTAGAGAATTTGGTTTATCATAGTGACAGTCCAGTGCGGCCACTAATTGGTTTTGCCACACTGTCTGAGAAAAAAATAAGACCGTGCCGTAGATCGTTTCCGTACGAGGTATGGGTTTGCTACTGATGTTTAACTAAACTAGACCTCGGTGTTGCCCGGCTACGGGCTGTGTGCCGTCGCCGTCAATCATGTATTTACATTTCATTGTGGAGCCCGGTAGGTCAATCTGAGTAACGTACGAGTGCGCAGTATCTACCCTTGCCCCACACTGCTTCCTTCTTATTGGCCGGAACACTTTTTTTTACACCATTTTTGTTACGTCGTCCGCCTATGTGTTGTGCTGTTAGTAGGGGAAGAAAGTGTGGAGGACAGAATGGCTTCTTTGGGAACTCCAGGAGTTATGTGCGGGTGATATGCGGCTATCTGTTTGTGTATATTTGGTCCGATCTCTCGAAAAGGATTTCGCATAACTAAACATACAGGACACTGGTGATGTGGCCCAGAGGTTTTCGAGGATCACATTGTAGGATATATTCTCGAAACCTTGTACAACTACACGCTAGCTAAGGTTTTGAGTTTTACTGTTCATGAGGAGTAATATACGGTTTTGAGCAAACGAAGCATGTTGTCTTGTGTGCTAACGAGGGATATGAACCCTGTCACAAAGTAGGGAAGGGTTTGAAAGGCCTGTAAGCTCCAAGTTAAGTTATTACAAGCCATTTATTCTTTGTCTAAGTTTTCAATTGCCTGAAGTAAGAGAAATTGATGTGAGATTTAGAGCTCATGAGGGAGCGTGTCTGGTTTGGAAGAAGTATTATAGGATAAAATTAATTCTTTTAAATTTTCTGTAGAACATCGTACGATCGAGGCACTCCTGCTGGTGCAAGACCAGACACTTACCAGATATTTGAATAAAAAGTAAACAAGGACATTCTTAGCGACTAACAGAATAAAAATTAAACAGTATTCTTTGTGTTTGTCGCTAGCAACGATGAAAAGTTCTGCGTTTGTGCTAACCTTACCAATTAAAATTAATTGTTTAGCTTTTAAACAATGTTGGTTTCGCACGCTCTCTATTTTTATCGCCGACAAAACGCTTGGGTTAAACTAACCCAATAAGATGCAGTCCTATTTATGACTCTTTTTTTTTAGACCACCACGAACAATTGATTGAAACTGCGGGGCACCTCCTGAGGATAAAGCTTAAGCAATTAAAGTTAAGAAATTGCCCACAGGAAACTGTAGTAAAATATACACCTGGTCCCTCTAAAAATTGACAATATTATTTCACTCTGACTCCTGAAAGCGGCAAGCTTTATCTAAATGACGGGCTGCCATTAGTTTAATTTCCCTTTATATGTTCCAAATTGCAAGAAGCGATTCAATTGATTAAGTAGTTGTCGGAGCTTGTGGCCTCTTTGCGCTACACAGCACTATGGACCATAGGACGCGCAGCTGGGGAGGGTTCAGAAGAGTCTTCTGGTTGTTTATTTATTTTATCTATTGGGTGGTTTAACCTCAATTAGTTGAATATAATGTGAAGAATTTACAATAAATGTTTGACTGCTATGATGCTTTGCTTCCCACGTGAGCCGATAATTGCGTAATGATAATTTTCAGTTTTGCAGCACGTGGGTCTGTATGCACTGAAAAGCCAGAACTCATTACTCACGCAATTTGTGAAAGACGAGCCCACTTATCGGGACCTAGAGTTCTTCTTGGTTTATTGACCGAAATGTATTGTCGGCAGTACACATGAGGCACCAGATTAGCTTCTCATATTCTCAAGATCATGACTGAGAAATAAAAACTTTCAATCCGCTCCTGATGATTGAATGGCTACCAAGAACACTTTCGGTGCCTTCATGTATTAACTACTATTTAGCGGCTCAAATTTAATGATTATATTTGATTAGCTGTCTTATATAATAATTGTAAAAAAAAATAAATAAGCCTCACAAGCTCAGTGCATGATTTAAATTGTAGTAGTAAATAACAGGATGATGTCTTGTTAGCGCCGGCATAGGCAAAGGGATAGAGCGAGATTGAGCGAGATTCAACAGATGGTAGGGCGAGAGCGACTTTATCAATAACTCGAAGTGCGAATGGTTTTTGGTCGAATATTTAGGGTAAGCTCCCAAGGTGGAGTAGATTCTTAATAAAGGAGTAATTACTCATTGACATCCACCCAAGCGCAGCCATGTGGCTACAAAGGAAACCTATAAAGCTTTCTCAGAAACTTCGTAGTTAAAGAAAACTTTGTCCTGGGTTTCCCCTAAATATTCAAACAAAACCATCGAGTTATTGAGTTCGAGTTATTGATAAATTCGCTCTCGCCCTACAATCTGTTCTGCTAACCGTCCTGGTTAGCTCAGTTGGTAGATCGACTGCCCCGGAAAAGCGGTAGTCTTGGGCTCAATCCCCGCACAAAGACGAATTTTTCTTTAACTATATGAAGTTTCTGAAAAAGCTGTATAGCTTTCCTTTGTAGCCGTATGGCTGCGCTTGAGTGGATGTCAATGAGTAATTACTCCCTTAATGAAAATCTACTCCACCTTGGGGTTTCCCCTAAATATTCGACCAAAGGTTAACGAGGGGGGGGGGGGGGGGGGGATCACGCCGTAAAACAGCGGCAGCAGGCACTTTTTGAGCGGATCGCTGCGCCTCGGGGCTTTGAAGCCGGGTCGCGAGCAGAGTAACTCGATCTGCAAAATGAACTTGAATTTGAATTTCATTTGAACTCGAGGTTGAAGGCCCACAGGGTGAAAAAAGCTGTCTTATGACAGCTTGAAAATTACCGACGAAATGGTACCAACGCGGCGGCTATCAGCAAGGTCGCGGTTGAATCGGGATTGGAAAAAGAACCGCCAAGCGCCCAACTATAGATTTCAGGTTAAGCAATGACGACATCTTTGGGGGAAGAAATCCACGCAACACATGCTTTTTGCCACTGTGTTACGGTGTGAATTCTCCTACCATGATGGCATGTGTGTGCCTCGTAGCGCCCACTATAATAATTTAGACATTTTTTTTTTTTCTCAGCTATACCGAGGACGAGCTCCAATTCTGAAAATACAACATAGCGTCTATAATAAAATTGATATACTTCATTAATGTATTCTAATGGTTACAATTGAGTTAAGACAGTCTTCCACTTACACGGTGCTCACCATGGCCCCAAATATAGACCAACAATGTGTATATAAACAAAGGGACGTTCGGGAAGCCGCTGCAGACTAGGGGTGAAGAATAGGCTTAACGCTCATAGGAATGCACGGAAGCGAAAGTTATCGAAGCAGTTTTCTAGTTTCACGAGGTAGTTGTGATGTCATATTTTGGTGCAGGGGAACAATAAACATCCTAGAACAAATTGTGAAAGCAACGCAACGCCATTTAAGAGGTGCAGTAATTTTTAAATACCACGAAACTCTTGGGAAGAGGGCGGGGGGGGGGGGGGGGGGGAAGGGGGGGTGCTAGTTGGGAGAGCGACCCATAGAAATAGGTGTGAACAGCGTACTTCAATAATTTTTTTCGTTTGACAGAGCACCAGCAGAGACAGCTGGTCGGTCAACGTTGGTGAGAGGTTTGAAGAAATGGGTGGCAAAGTGTGCTAATTTAGTCCAGAGGAAATCTATTTTTAAAACGCCGCTAAAAAAAATGTGTTGTGAAGCCGTATATACTGCTGACCGGTTCGCTACAAGCTGTTTCTCTATAATTGCGCAAGCTTTCTTTGTAGCCCTATATATGCCGCCATATGCACTGAATCTGCTTAGTAATAACGGTCGTTCAAGGTGTGCAGCCTAGAGAAAACTGCACTCATAAAACACTTCTCAACCGTCATGACAACGGCAGGAAAGAGAGAACGGGCCTCATGCTTTGACGGCGGCGCAGACGGCGCTCTATTCGAGTGTGAGCGACGTCGGCGTCCGCGAAAGCGGCTTGTATAAGCAGATATTAGATTTTGGTTGTCCTGCTGCGCGCGGTTCGTTTATCGTCCTTCATGAGGACTGCCTCCAACTTAAAAGTTTGTATTATTTGAACGGTAGTATTTAAGAGGGAATGTAGCCTGCGTGGCAATATGTCGGATAACAGGAGAACCTGTCGCTGTTGCAAGAAGCAACCAGCGGATAGCTAGCTTTTGACGGGTACGCAGTTGTTTACAGTACACATTTATCTACGCACTTTAAAAATTGATTGGCGACGTCGCATACTTTTTAATATATTTTCATCAGAACCATCGCTAACTTTCAAACATCTTCCGTGTTTACTGGTTCTCTTCGAAAGACAAAAAATATCTTGGTAAGTCGGTCCTTGCAGGTGTTTCTATGGGCCGTGCTCCCGGCTTGTACCCCCTTAGGTTTGACTGTGTTTGACAAATACTCCGCCCCTGTAACGAGGTTTCGTAGTTTCACAATATGTTCAACGATGTTTGCAGTCTAGGCACATTGCGAACTTAGAAAACTGCCTTGAAATATTTTGGTTCCATGTATTCCTATAGGCGCTAAGCTTTTCATCCCCAGTCGGCCCAGACTGAAGACAGCAGCGCCACCGCATCCTGCTTACATCACAGATCGGTGTTAGTCTATAACCCCATGGGGATAGTTAGGTTGGCTTCACCGCGGCAGCTGTAACTTGGAGCACCCATTTATTGTGAGCGTGTTAAAGAACCATTACACCAGCAGCTACCGTCAAGGGTTCCTCAGAATTTCTCACGTCAGGGGGGAACTTTTAGCCTGGGCTATAGTTGGCATGTATGGCTAATTTGCGAAGCGCCGCAAGGAGCAGGACAATGCGCACGTGCGGATATGCCTCCTGAGCAATTTTCGGCATATGACATTTGTTCTGATATGTGTGGAGGCTAATATTATGGGCACAGATGAGACGCTCTGCGTGAAAAATGGGTGGCGAAAATTCTTGTAGCACTACGGCACAAAATTGGACCTCCTTCGAGTTTTGCTCTCGTAATATACGCAGCCAGCTGCTGTCGTTTGCAGCGATACGTGCAAGGCACCGGAAGACAGTCTGAAGGCGCTTTACGTCATGTGCCAGGTCCCACTTCATGAGGCGCAACTTGCAGCACTAGTGGTACAAACGACCAGCTCCACTCGCATGTTGGAACGGGTAGTGAACACCTTCACACTATGTCTGAGTGCTTTGTGACTTGTGCTATTGCCTGGAAAGGCACGAAATTTACGCTTGCAATGTAAGAACACTCGTCCGCAGAGTATGCTAATTAAATACGGGGCTTGTTCACAAGGAACACAGGGATGACATCACAGGTCTTAATGTGTTATATGGGTCATTATTAAGCATATACGCTGGTCTAGCAGTGCTGCTTTGAAGCAACTTTGTCGTTCTTTACAGCTGCGCGCAGCAAATTTACAGCATGTTTTTTCTCCAAAAGGCCGCACACAACATAAAATTGTGCAAACATCAGCGGAACGTTGAAAAAGTGGGAGAGACAACAGGCACTTTGAGATAAGTGCTGTAGAGGTTGGCTACGCAGGAATGGTTTTAAGATGTCTGTTTACTTACTAACCAGGTGTTCTTTAACCAAAATTACATTTAAAAATGAGCACTGCTATACAGAGATCGCTACGTTTGAGTCTGTGCATGGCACATAAGTCGATCCTGCATTTCATCTAGACAAGGTCTACGTAAATTTTTCATCGCTACAGGGATGAACATGATGTCCAATCTTTGACCTATTGTGAAGTCGAAAGGGAAAAAAATATATTGCAATTGACTTGGCGTCGCTCAAGAGATTGGAAGATTACATTGTTGCGCCAGCGTCCTATACGAGAGCTCTAGTGTTTGGAATTATTTTTTGTTATGGAAGGAAGCTTTCAGACGAGCCCTTCAATTCCTTTCACCCTTGGAGGTCATGTTTCTATGCCCACAAAAGAAATGGGTGCTGAAGAGGGAGGGGAGAAAGTTGCCCCGCAGTAGCTCAAACATTGGAAAGGCAGAGATTTCTGCGAAATCCGAGCTCACGCACAACTTCGTGAACAATGCGAATGACGAAATGGCGACAGTAACAACATTTCGCGAAAGATCCCAAAGGTACGGATAAATACATTTCGCGAAAGATCCCGAAGGAACGGTGAAAGAGTAGCAAGCCATGCCGATGGCATCTTGAGATTCTGGATCTTTAAGACATGAAGTGGTGTCTGTTCTGGATGGCTTTACTTTCTTTTTTCAGTTCTGTTTGAAAAGGAGCGTTCTGTGGCAAATGCACTTTTTTATTTGCTGCTACGTTCTTGTGTCTTCTGCAAAAAATAACAACATATGTATAGCAAAAATGCGAACGGAATTTCGGTTTCCGATTATTGTAGGTGTTTCGAAGCGCTTAACTTTCAAGCTTTGGCAGGCTGTGTACCTCTTTCCCTCATATGCGCGTATGTACAGAGCATTCACCTGTGCGCGGTCTTCCTAATTTTTATTGGCTTTCCTTTCTCTCCCAACTTCTCCTTGTCCCTTTTTCTCCCAACTTTCAAAGTGTTATAAGAATTTATTTATTATTTTTATTGATACTGTCAGCCGTAATGATTGATATTTCTTTTAAAAAGAGGCCTATCCAGGAATCTCGTTGCCAAAAAATTAAATAATTTTAGTTTCGTAGTTCGAAACAAAACTGGGCTTCTTGCTGGTCTAGCATCGGTCTAGCGCTTGGGCATCTTTCATAATGTCAGAACAACGCGATAACGAAACTTTCAGCGGAGGAGGCATTTTTTCAGAGTTGAGTACTGATTGAGATGCGAAATAGACAAATATTAGGAGCGGGAAAAATGAATTTGTGAGCTCAGGGAAAATGCAAGGAGAGGACACTTAGATACAGCCATACAGTTTGACATCGCCAGTCCAGCTGAAAAGGTTACGAAGCTGCGGACGCCTATTGCAATTCTCTGTGTGCATGTCAGTGAATATTTTGGCGTCGCTTGCGTTTTTTAAGTATCACGTACAGACGCGTTTGTTCGTTTGATAACGTAGAAGAAAATTTAATTTTGGTGACAATAACACGTGCTGCGACGCTATTTTATACCTGTGCAATTCATAAAAACCAACTCAACGACCCATCTGATTCTTTTTGTTGCGAAATCTACGTTTGGCTAGCAGAAGCTTGTTTAGTCGTACCTGTCATAGGCCACCATTACGCATACGCCATAACCATGGCAACCAGCTGCACCGTTCCACAGGTCCGCCGTTGCACCGCGCCGGTCTCCACCACTGCGCTAACTTGTGAAGACACGTGCCTCGTTACCATCCCCTAGCCCTGAGTGCCCGGGGTGGGGAGTGGGGGGCCTCCATTTTATGGGGGGCCTCCATCTTATGCAGTCTCACTGCACATACGCAAACAGTTCATGGTCACCAAGTGACTCGCCAGGGACGTGGTGCTTATTGAGGATTGAAGCCTGGCGCTTCAGAAAGTCGAAAATGGAGAAGAAGGGCGAGAGCATGGGGCGCGAGCAGGAGTGTGAGCGCTATGTCGGGACGTCAGTAAAGATCGGCTAGAAACGGCTGGTGTGCCGTCGTTCTTCAGCAGTGCTCGCCACAGAGAGGGAGAAGAGGGTGGCTGCATCCCAGCAGATGCGCGCGCCTGCACGTAGAGGAGGAGAGGGTGCGAGCTGAGAATGCGCACGCCGCTGCGGTGATATGACCGAGTGGAGTATGCTTGCGGAACTCAGCGCGCGCAAAGACGAATCACCAAGAACAAAAAGGACGACAGGACGAAGTGCTGAACTAACAACTTTTAAGATTTGCCGTTTTAGGCCACATGACTACGAAAATCGTAAATGGTAATCTTCAAGAACCAAATAAATATGACATAAACCTCAGGTATAGGGAAGCGTGGGCAACCGTGCCGTACACATAATGAAGTGCACGTATAGATTTTGCAAAATTGTACTGAATTGGTTTTGGGCGTATGAAGATATCATTTTGTGCCATGTTCTGAAGTCTGTATTAACTTTCTTTATACACGTGCGTTCTCGCCCTCGCTCCAACGTGCTTGAGGCTTTTGTCATATTTCGTTTGGTTCTTGACGATTCCCATGTACGACTCCCGCGGTTACGTGGCCTCGTAGGGTACCTTTTAAAAAATTACGAGTGACTTTAGCGACTCAAGTAGTGAAAGGTGAAAGCCTGAGTGTCGCGTTCTGCTCCGCAACTGACACAATTAGTAATTGAGTACATATTTAAAAATCGCTTAATTATCAATTATTAAGGAGGTAAATGATAATTACTTTGTTAATTAACTAATTGACCGAAAAATAGCTAGTTAATAAATTACTCATTTAGTCGTTAATTAATTAATCATGAATAGGTAACTGATCATTGATTGGCACATGACCATATAAGGCACGCATTCGCGCATACTGTGATGGTGCTGTGTGATTTATCGAGACCTCTATGACGTCATCTCGCCTCTGCCAATCAGAGCTGCCGCAAAAGCGGGACACATTTTGTCCACGACAGCATGAGCCATAAAGCTTTCGCCTTAATATTTCCTGTTTTTCCTGTTTATATATATTTCCTGTTTAGTCGTCACCCGCGGCCGCCAGTTGTCAGGTGTCGACTTTTCTGAAGCTAGGTGGGCACACCGCACCTTACAGTAGCCGCGGAGAGAGTACTTGGGCGGTCAGAATGTCTGCCTATTAGCAGCCGTTGTTAATATTTCGCACGTATATATTTACTGCTTAGAAACTATTTGCCTTTTATCTCTTCTGAGTTCTCGTAAAACGCCTAAGTCCGAGGGAGCAGAAGACAAAGCAAAGTAACTAGAGCATCGGCAACTTGGTGGTGACCTCCCAGTGCAGGCTAAAGAACCCCAGGTGGTCGAAATTTCCGGAGTCGTCCACTACGGCGTCTCTCATAGCTTGAGTCGCTTTGGGACGTGAAACCCCACAAACTCTACGAAACCAAACCAAATTTAGATGGTTCACCGCCAAAATTTGTCTCTCTGGTGCTCCTATATTTAAGCTCGCCAGAATTTTACCAAAATTGAGGACGAACCTAATTCTTGACAGTTTAGTGGTGGCCAACAAATTACAATTGGTTACCACCAAAATTTAATCTTGTCGGAATTTAAGAAAACTGGCATCTAATCTTATTTCAGTATGATTTTCAAATTTTGATAGGTCACCCCAAAAATTTGACCCCTTGGATCCGAAAAATTCGATCTCGTCAAATTTGACCAAATTAAACGTCTCACATAATTTGAGTGTGGTCAATTCAGTGATGACCTCCAAGCTTAAGTGGACTGCCCTCAAAATTTGACTTCGTTAGGACATAATTAAAATTGATGTCTCCCTTAATTTGAGTAACGCCAACGCAATGGTGACTTAAATTTATGTGGGTCATCTTCAAACTTTGACCCGCCTGAACTCCAGAAAGAACGTTTTGTTTTGCTAGTTGATGACAGTTCATCGTATGTTCAAGGAGCGAAAACAAACACGGACACAAGAAAGGTAACGGGACGGAGCGTCCGTGTCCGTGTCCGTGTCTCTCTTATGTTCGCGCCTTGGTACACGATGAACTCCAGAAATTTGACTTCTTTCGAATTTGGCCAAAACTGAAGTCTAACATAATTTGAATATGGTCAACTCAATGAAAGTTTACAAATTTGGGTCGGTCGTCCCCAAAATTTGATTCCTTAACCCGCAAAATTTGACTTCGTCCGCATTTGACCATTAAAACGGCAGCTAGTAACGGTACTTAGCAACGAAGTGCAAACTCAAGCAAAACTCGCAATGCTTTCACATTTCGGCACGTGAGCAGACCTGAGTGCACCCCTGTGATTTTTTTGTTGTTGTCTAAGACGTCTCGGTACGCAAGTCGCTATTGCGCAGAATGTTTTTTTTTTTTCTCTCTTGTTGGAGGTTAGAAAAACAAGCTACTTCACGCAAAAGGCAGTTTGATGCAAAATTTTCGGTCAGCTACTACCTGTCTCGCCTTTCTGTATGCGTTTATTCGTTGTGTCCTGTCTGCATCAACTTGTCCAGACCAACTTTGCTCCTTAATCTGATAATAAAAAGTTGCCTAAATGGCTTTTATAACTCACTCACGGTCAACAGCACTCAGTTTTAGTGTGCTTGGGCAAACGGTCCCCTTTCAAATCGTGGTTACATTTAGCTGGAGCACTTTGCATATCTTTTGTGCCGTATGACATTGCAAATGTGGAGTTTGGTTAGACGTTTGGCTGAATTTCGCCTCGGTAGACCATACATTGCCAATATGGGGTGTAATTCATTGGCATTTCTGGGTAAAACGGTCGTTTAAACTGGATCCGTATTCAGAGTTTGGGTCGTTATCTAAAGTGTCGCTATCTACCTGCAGTCGAGAAATCTGATTGCGAGAAACGTATCGCCAGAACCAGAAGTGGTAGCCGCTTCCGGTTCCGGCGTTTCCACCAATCGTATTATTTGAGTTCAAGGAAATAGCAACACTTTGATAACGACGCAAACTGGGAATACGGGCTCTGGAACGATGATGTCTTAATTCATATCGAACTTGAAAATGGCGCCCAAATAGATTCACATGTTAGGCACTAAAACGTTCCCTTATTCCATTTCGTAGGACAAATCATTATTTAAACAGCCTCAAAAACCTAAATTTCAGTTCATTAAAATAATTAAGTTTCTTAAAGGCTTGAGCTCGCATGGTCAAGCAAATAGTGAGAGTTTTCAAAAATACCTAAAGTATCACTTAATTCGCAAATTGAAATTTATTGAGGTGTATTGATTTCCTACGCTATCTTAAATTTGTCACATTTGCCGCAAGTTATGAATATTTTTCAATTTATTTTTTTTAATCTTGCGTGTCATATATCCTGTCATTACACACATTCTTCAGACTTCGCTTTTTTTGTTCAATTGATTTTGGTACAATCCCCGTGTCAACTGAGAAAAGTTGCGAATGCTTTTCAAAGGGAAGGCGGTCCTGTCAAGTCGCGACAATTCCAGCTTTCAGTATCTGTTTTCCGTATTCCCTATGAAAAGCGATAAAGCAACAAAATTCATTCAGGGTTAAAAGTAGAATACTTTCACAGAGTACTGAGCATGCAAATGAGGCTGTGTTCGAGCCATTCACTTCCGACTTCCGGTTCAAATTCAAGAAAAGAAATTAAACGATGGCGAAAGGTATGGATTGAGAAAGGCTTAACAAGCCCGCATTTCTCATCCGAGGAAAAACAAGGCATCACGTGGACGGCACCGAACAATGATGCTGCCCGCTTTCTCCAGAGACAAAAGCTGAGTCGTAACCCTTCGTTCTCTTATTATATGCACCAGAAATTCGCTTCAGGAACAACGCGCTATGCATTCTTGTTCCACAGTGACCTTTCTCAATCGAACTACGCAAACAGGCAGGCGTGCCCCAAGACGCACGTTTCTTGACTCTTTCCGCCACCCTCCCGGTCCACAAACCAGTACTCTTTTGTCGTCGCGTTGCGTATTGTGGCGTGTGCACGGTCGTGTTCGGCATGCATGCACAATTTAATGCGACGAGAAAGCGGGCGGCTGGCGACGTAGGGGTGAAAGGGGGCTGGGGTGTAAGGGAGGAAAGGGTGGAAGGGGCACGGAGCGCTCGGCTCTGCATTGAAGGCACCGGTGCAGCCGGTACTCGTTCGATACCCGCGAGATCTACCGACCCGTGTCTCAAGGTCCGCTAGAACACAAAAAAGGAGAAAAAAAAAGTTCATGCTTTCGACGTGCTGTGATTGATCGCTCCCTTGACAAACCCGCGCACAAGAACTGAGCTTCCTTTCTGCCGCCAGGTTTCAGCACGGTGTAGCTTTCTTTCTTTTCCGCCTCTCTTTGCGTTTTGAGGCCATTTGCGCAGCGATTCACGAGAGCGAGAAATAGAGAACAAGACGGCTATAAATTTTCTGCAACTCCCCCTTTCGATAAGACGTCGAGCTTGTGAAAAAAAGAAAAAAAGAAGGGGGGGGGGGGGGGGGGGGGGGGGGGGGGGAGGGTGGAGAAATGGAAAGACTTTTCCTAAGATTCTTGAACGGGACGATGAGGTTCGGCGAATTTCGACGGTCTTGTCAAGAGTCGACGCCGTAATAAAAAGTTGTTATGTGCGCCATGAATGCGTCAAAGTGTATTTACTTTCTTACTTCCTTAACAAATGGTGATGTAGTCATGTATTAATTACAAGTTTTGGACTACGGACGAGAGGATTAAAGGTCACAGGGATTGCTTGCAGAGCACGAAGTTTGATAGCTCTTTGTCTTATGCACAGCTGACTGCTCCCGTCCACAGCAGAGCTTTTTCTGTAGTTCTATTCCATACACCTTAGTGCCCGTCACTCAGTTCAAAGGTCTTACGCAGGTGACGAGGGAGAAAGAGTGTAAATGTTTGCGTGCTTAAAAAAGGCTTGCAGAGCTCGCAGGTGGCCAAGAACAGACTACTGCCTAAGGTATTCAATATTCATGCTAGTTGAGACTGGATGACTATAGTTGTACATTAGGCTGCGAGATGAGACTTAACAAGCAGAGTTTCAGAGAACTCAGCAGCTGTGAGCTTAAGGGGCAGCGCCCGCTCATTCTCAAGTGAAAAGACACCTTTAGAGCACTTATGAAGGAGCAGAGCAGATGGAATCTACGAGATGGCATTTAACCATAGGAGAGGCAGACTACTTGTCCTCTTTCCTGATGGTCACCTTCAATACTGGTTCTCACATATTCCGCAGCTCCTGTAATGGCTAATAAATGTCAGGACAACCCCGCCGGGGTGGTGCAGTGGTAAGACGCCCGACTACTGTGCCGCAGTACCCGGGTTCGAACCTGACCTCGGCGGCTGCGCTTCGATGGAGGCGAAACGGATCGAGTGGCGTCCGTGTGCTGTGTGATGTCAGTGCACGTTAAAGAACCCCACGTGGTCGAAATTTCCGGAGTCCTCCACTACGGCGTCTCTCATAGCCTTAGTCGCTTTGGGTCGTTAAACCCCACAAACCAAACCAAACCAAATGTTAGGACAGGTCAACATTTCAATATAATTAAATGACCCTATCTTCAGCGCACTCTGAGAGTCAATGTCCAATCACTGGAGACTTTTGATCGTCCACTGAATTGTACTCCGCCCACTATCACATTTGCCTGTACTACTGCCCCCTCTCCTCCCCACCCCTCTGATATATGTCAACAACAACCCTTTAAAACTAGTCATGCAAGTAGGCTTCATAAAAACAAAACAAAAACAAAAAAAGAGTAAGACACACAGACACGATAACGTAAAGACCAGGACTGCTCGGGCTAGATAACCCAACTGGCTCCACCGCTGTTAGTCGCGTCGAGAAGCGTGGGCAGCGAATCTCAGTGACGTTTCGCGGCTGCTCGTCGTCTTCCCTCCCTTCAACCTCGCTTCTCGCGCCGCACCAGCCATCCTCTAAATCGGCTTCGCCTCGTTCGGGTCGCTTTATTTATTTTCAGCTGCACTCCAGTTTTAAAAGTTTAAAGACGACGAAGCAGTTGTTTTTGTTTCGCGGGGCGAGCTATTTTCTATCGCTGCTCTTAGCGCACGCATATCCACGAACCGGCGGATGGCGCACGAGGAATTCAGCACACGCTAGGCACGGCAGCGAGATGACAGGAAGGTTGGATGGAGGAGAGTGCGCTGAAGGTGGCAGGGAATGACGAAGTGAGAGAGAGAGAAAGGGAGAGACACTGTAATAGGTTGTTGAACAAAGTCACCGCATTGAAGCACTATGCAGGATAGCAGGAGCAGATGAGGAGAAGAAGAGCAGAAGAAGACGAAGGGTGAGCGGGCTTCCATTCCGGATCATTTCAGGCCAGCTATTCGCAAACGTGTCGAACTTTCTCTCCGTTATTTCACTGGTCATTTCTTTTTTGTTCTTGCTCGTTGCCGATGCCGAGCTTCGGCATTGGTTTACTTTGTTTTTTACTACTTCGGACACGTTCTTCTTCATTGATGCCAAGTAAAAGCACTGGCGTACATTCCGCTACGTGGTATAGTTGCCTCTATATACTTTCCTTATACAGCTCCCTACCAGTCGTCGCTCTTGCCGTTTTTTTCGCTGACTGCGCTGCACGAACGTGACCCGTCGGAGCTCAGGGTGACGCCATCATCTGCCTTTATTCGACCCTCGCGTCGTATTCCGTTTTACGTGCCGCGTCATGGGGATTTCGTAATTTGTTATGTATTTGTTTCTGGGGAATACTAAACGACACTTAAGTGCTTACGATTGTTGTAGGAATGACTGTACATTGAGCGAATCAGGGTGGGCAGTGCACTGGAAGACAGTCTCCATTGAGCCAAGCTCTTTTTGAAAGCTCCCTTTATTCTCTTTCTCTTGCGATCGCTTCTCGTCTTCTCGTTTAAGGAGCTGACTGGACTTTGCAGACGCTGTGTGTGGGACTGTGTAAGTTCAAGAGAAGTGAAGTCAGGCTAGATTAGAAGTAACGAGGTGAAGCACCCGCAGATTATGACTAGCAGCTTACCGGTATCGCTAAAGAGGAAAGTATATAAGAGTTGCATCTTACCTGTACTCACCTATGGCGCTGAAACGTGGAGGCTAACCAAGAGCGTTCTACTTAAGTTGAGGACAACCGGAGGGCTATGCAACGAAAAATGGTAGGGGTAACATTAAGAGATAGAAAGCGTGCAGAGTAGGTCAGAGAAATAACTCAAGGTACCGACATTCTAGTGGAAATTAAGAAGAAGAAATGGACATGGGCAGGACATGTAGTGCGAAGAGAGGATAACAGATGGTCGCTTAGGGTAACAAACTGAATTCCAAGGGAAGGAAAACGTAGTAGGGGGCGGCAGAAAGTTAGGTGGGCGGATGAGGTCAAGAAGTTCGCAGGGGTCAAGCGGATGCAGCTAGCACAGAACCGGGTTAAGTGGAGAAATGTGGGAGAGGCCTTCGCCCTGCAGTGAGTATAGTCAGGCTGATGATGATGATGAACGAGGTGAACACCTTTCGGCGAAGGTAATGCGCCGAGCCATTTTCACTTGCTGTTGTATCTCGTTAGCTTTTAAGTTGCACCGTTTGATAGCTATAGAAAGTGAGAATGGCTGTATAGAGACACACACGTTAAACTTTAGCTTGACAGGCGAGTATTCATCACAAGATAGAACAATCGCAATTCGGATCAAGGTGTGCGAGTCGACGTTTAATCGTGTAGGATTCCAAATGTATTTTATTTAGGAGCGCATGTACTTGAAGGTTACGTCTTGTCTAGCATTCTGCAATTTTTCTTGTTATCAAATGCATTGAGAATGGTAGCGATTACAGACACCAGAAATGGATGGGCGAAAAATGCTACAAGTTTGTTTTTTAGCAGTATCCAAAAATAGCACATGAAATACATAAGCTTGAGCCTCGACTGAGAACAAAGTACTAGTGAAACATCAATAACAGAAAGCGATAACATCATCTGAAGATACGCATTGCAGCTAACTGCTTCCCGCGTGCGTATGTTTTAGTCTGGAATAAACTTGATCACATCACAACGTGAAAACTGACCGTGCAGCAGTGGTTACAATACTAAGATTGAGAACCTCGCTGCGGTGGTGCAGTGGCTAGGCCGCTCGACTGATGTGCCCAACGACGTGGAGTCCCGGCCGTGGCGGCCATTTTTCGATGGAAGCGAAAAGCAAGGCGCCCGTGTGCTGTTCGATATCAAAGCACGTTAATGAACACCAGGTGGTGGAAATTTCTGTAGCCCTCTATAACGGCGTATCTCGTAGCCCGAGCCGCTTTGGGACGCTAAACCCCACAAACCAAACCAAACCAAACCAAACCAAACCAAACCAAACCAAACCAAACCAAATCAAATCAAACCAAACTAAACCAAACCAAACCAAACCAAACCAAACCAAACCAAACCAAACCAAACCAAACCAAACCAAACCAAACCAGAAAGACTTAGAGCTATTGTCTCAGCTAATTATTTCTCTAGGATTTCTCTTTGTATATAACTCCTGGAGCGCAATAAAATCTATTCATCGGGGAGACTGCTTGATTTCAACTTGCACTAACAGGAATTTTGTTTTCAGTTCGCCCGAGGAAACAACGTGCGAACAGGCGCGAACGCCAAAGTTCTCACAGAATCAGGCCCAGTGAAGCCCGTTTAATTAAAGAAGTTAAGCCTGACTTTTTAGGCTGTCCTGTACACGTCGCGGCCAATTATTTGATGTTACGCGGTTACCTAAAGCAAGTGATGAATGGCTAATGCACTGTAACTTTTCGGAATTATTGACGAAAAAGTTGTGCCACCTATGCCATTTTACTGCTGGGATACTTTTCAAATTTAGTAAGCTGTCCATATTTCTTTAAAAAGAGTACTTACTAAAATATCGTTCAATTAAGCAACCCCAAAGTACAAACTGTGCAAGCGGCGCACAGGGGAATATGTTGTAAGCTTTTAGTTCCTTTCAGCGATCGCGCAGCGAGGAGCAATTCCCGCCATAACAACGGTTTCTCTGACTCGCAGTAGTTAAAGGAAAGCAAGAGGTGAGAGGGAAAGCTTCACTCTGTGTTGCTAGAGCTATAGCAGCAATGAGACTGGTACTTATGCTAGAAGGATGTAGTTTTTCTCTCGCGCTGTATAAAAGTAGGGACTTTCACAAGAAATTAGACTGCTATTTGATGGGAACAAATAATGATGGGAAGCAAGTTATGCCCTGCTTTCAACGCAGAGTGAGGAAGCGTGGACATGTACTCGCAGGCATCGTCATTTAATAGAGCTAGAGTAGACGAGCAAATTGCACGTACGCGTGCCTCTATAAAGATTTTCGATGAAGAAGCAAAGTTTTCCTGGTTAAGCGTTACCTCGAGGAGGGGTGGGTCGATGGAACTTACACGCACTATATTTTTACCCCAACTCTGGTCGCTTAACCGAAGGCGCAGCGCTGCCCTTAAAACCGGCAGTTCGTTCCCTCTGTCTTACCACGTATTTCATTTAAAACGTTGTTACCCCCGCACGAAAGCACATGTGTCGACGTAAGGAGCGGGCAGAAAATTTCGAATGAGGTGCTAATAAATGATGGTCGAGTGCTCCAAGCACTAGCTGAATCCGTCTCCTTTCCACATTGCTTTTTTTTTTGTTATATATTTAATTTCTCAAGGAACGCGCCTCGGCGTACGAAAGCGTTTGCTGCCCTGCTCCGTGCTCAGTGCGAAGTGCGAACTAAATGTTTCCCATAATTTAGCCGTGGAAGAACCCTCTCTTTCTCTCTTTCTGAGTAAGGCGGGCCATAGAAAAAAAAAAAAAAAAAACAAGCATCGTTAGCACAAGCAAGAAGGGAGCATCTTTTTTCCTGTTGATTCTACAGTTTTCTTGCTTAGTTCCTGGGGACTTGAATAAACGAGAAGATTAGAAACTAAAGCTTTCATACTGTGCATGCTTAGTTGAAAAACAAAACGAATTCAAAAACGAATTATCGCTCTGCCGTCTCGCGGAAAGACGCGTACTAACAAGTGCAAGAAGCTCCCGCAGAAAAACACTTCCTTGCGCCTCCCCTTCGTTTGGCGGCCTCGAGTAAACAATTCTCGGTCGGCGTAAACGCATAGGAAGGAAAGGGCGGGATATAAGTGGCTCATCACGGCAAACGGAAGCCCGCCAGCTTTGTCATTATTATTTCTTTCACATTCACCGAGGTACCGAAAACGCACTAGGCACTAAAGCATACCGCATAGCCCCGGCTATTGGGCAACGCTCCAATATTATCGCCGCGAATCAAGGCGGGAAACAAGACTCTTTGAAAGCGCGCCAGCAGTACTTTCTCGTGCGGTGCGGGGGCGAATGCTCCGGGCTGTCCGCTTTGTTCTTTTTTAGTGTTTAACTCTCTCAATCTTTTCTGCAAGGAAGGTTGTACGAAGCCCCACCGCGTGTAGCGAAGGAAGAATGCACAGGAAGGGGAGGGGAAGGGTTGTAACACACACAAACAAAATGTATAACGGGCAGGCTCGCGTGCGCTTGTTCCACGACGGCTTTCTTCCAGAGATGAAATGGTCGTAATCACCGACGCATAAATTTTCCACGAACGGACGTAATCTGGAGCGCCGGTTGCGAGCTATCATGAGGCGAATGGTACGCCCAGCGTTCATAGTCGTTCTATCGGATGAGGCGATTCGATTTTGCCTTGAGTCGAGTTGCCCCGCATGGCAAGAATAACAGTCCGCCTGCCAGCGAATACATCGTACCAGCTTTGGTCTACTATCGTTAACATATCCTCAATAGCGAGTCTTTTTTTTTGTTTGTTTTTTGGTCCGGATTGTGAGTGAGTGATTTGTTTTACGTGAGTAAGTGGGCTTACGTCAGCTTTCTGTTATGTATTTTCATTTTCACCTGATACCAAACCGATGCCGACAATCGTCGCGTTTTGCGGTAGTAGCCGCTGTCAGTATACGGCGATGATACTTCGGCGCTTGCCAGGACGTTTCTTGCGTGGTGGATAGAACACGGGGGAATTCCAGTTGAATCTCGTCACGTTGGACTCGCTTCGTTAAAAATTCCGGATTATTCGAACTGATGCAGAGAAGCCATCGAATTTAAGTGCATTACATCGGCTTCCGTTAATCTGAATATCGCCTAGTTCAAGTTTTCTGTTTCCTTCGAGTCTGAATCATTGAGAGTTCGTTGTAGTATATATAGCTTAAACTGATGCCGCGACTTCAGCGGCTTGGCTTGTTTGTTTTATGAAGTAAGGCCCGAAGAGTTGACCGCATCCTCAAAACAAGCGTTCTAAATTTTCTAGAATGTGTAGAAACTAACCAGTGCGGCATAATCGACGTCATTGTACACGTCAATACCAAAGAAGCCCTTGAACGTGAGAAGCTTAAGTATATGCAACTCCGTTATATGAAATTGTGTTGCTTTCGTTACGAAGGCGCAATATACACTATCACTTTTGTATACAAGGGCCAAAAAAGAGAAGAAAGCCATTCTTATCTTAGATTTGTTTTTTGTTCATAGCATTTCCCCTCAATGCAAGGTAAACTTTAGCGCGGTACACCTCTCACCGTTCGTTCCTTCCTTTCGCGGTCTTTTTCTTGTGATGGGTGGGTTGTGGATAGCTCGAGGTATATAACCGCTTTCCAAGACAGTAATCCGCTGGACAGCCTGTCTTGTTCAATTCAGCGCGATAAAAACGCCCGGATGACTCCCGCAAATGATTATACAGGTGCGTTCGTGACCGCAGGAAAACAAAACCAAGCAAAGTGCGTCTGCCGGCTGATATGCGGCCGCAGTAGCAAAAGCTGTAGTACGTACGCGAAATCGCAAGAAGCGGCATCACGTAGCGAAGTCTTACCCTTAGTGTCCGAAGAGTTAAGTCGGCGCCGGAGCCATGTAAGAAGATAGTAAAGAACGCGAGAAAACCGAAAATAATAGCCCCCCCCCCCCCCTCCCCCTCCACACACACACCTGCACTACGGCGAATAGTAGCGCTCGCGCACGCTGTGCGCGGGATGCCTGTTTAGGGCGAGCAAAACTCGAAACAGTGCAGCATTTAAAGAAGCGCGTCCTTTCTTCTGTGATGCAGTACACGCGTCCGCTAAAACACGGTTCCAGCGGTGGGCCTGGGACCGCTGGTTCCGTGATGAAGAAGCATTTCTTATCCGCTTCGAAATGGCGCTCTCCCGCGATGCACGTACCTGAGAGAAGAAAATAAGCGGAAAAAGAAAGAAATATGGAGCCACGCGGCTGCCGGCAGAGCGGCCTCCTTGCCTCACTCGAGCAGAGGAACGCAATCACTGCGCGGCCGCGCAGAGACATGCGTCCCCAGCTGCACGCCAGACGGAGGGAAACAGGGCACGCATCGCGCTGATTCTTTGGCAAACTGTTGTGGCGAAGCAAAGAGAACGCGCGAGAAAGGTTCGGGCTTACACTGGCAATACGCAGCTGGCTGTTGACCGCTAATGAAGCTTTTCGTTGTTGTTTGCCTATTCTGTTTATAAATTGGTAGACATTTATTTAGAAATGTCATACCGTTGTTAATATAAGGGTGGGGAGGACTCGAGCGATTTCTCTAACGACAGGGACAGCTACTCAACTTTGCTGCACGACGAAAACATCCCGAGCTTATATAAGTAAAAACCACCCAAATGATTAGAAGAAAACGCGCATCACTCTGAAGCGAGTCTGCTATGGCACGTCCTCATCTGACGGCGCGTGGTGTCTACTGAAGTGTGAGAGAGCTTTGCGCCTTTCCACCTTTGCTAAAGTCCGTTTAGGTTCACGTTCGTGTCGACGGCGCGTTTGAGGTGCGAAGTTTCTTTTTTTGCCAGGATACCAAGGCGAACAAAGACTCTTGCTGACGCATACTTTGCTGAAGCTAGGTAGCGCAGCATGTTGGCATCAGGGTGACCCAATAAACCTAAACTATACAGTAATATAAAAGGCAAGAGTGGACAGGCCCCTGCGACTGAGCTCCACGTTCCATGTCTCCTCGAGATGGGGATGCATAATACTTGGACCCCGAGTTATGACAAAAAGGGTGGCTACCTCTATGGCTGATGTAGGCTGGTCCGCTTTGCTGCCTTCGCTAGGTTCGTTGAGAGCGAAAGGCAGCCGCCCGGCTCAGGGATGCGTACCCTCATGTTAATGTTGTTACTCTATGCCTGAACTTCGCTTAGTTTAAAGCCTTCGTGTTCTCCTCCGGTAGGTGACATGTTCTCCACGACACCTAACTGGACGCTGAAAAGCATTTCATGTTTTCATAAATTGTCGCGTTGTCTTTATTGTACGGAGCGAAGGGCTAAACAAGTGCAAGGACGGGGGTTATCTAAACGTATAAATAAATGCCAAACAACGAGCTAAACCACAAGCGTATCAAAAGTGCAAAAGGCAGCGTCAAAAATTGCTTCTGAAAACGGCCTCCCAAAACAGTACTAAACACAATGCAGGTTAAGTATACATGTGTGTGGGATTGGTGAAGGGTGGCTGTTCCTAGCCCTACTGGGCTGGGACGGTAGGTCAACACCGCTTCTCAGAGAGAGAGAGAACTTTTATTCATCCAACAGAGTGACTATCCCGCTCTTCGGGGGTTAGACCCGGAAGGTGGGACAGTCGCCTTAGTAGCAGGCCGGTAGTTCTTGTACTCCGGCGGCATCTTCGGCCAGTCGAACAATTTCTCTTTGGGCTCTTGGGTCTGAGCTTAGCTCAGGGCCAGCTATAGGGCCAGTAGCAGGCCCGTTCATTTTCTTTTTCTTCTTCCTACGGCTGCAACAACAACAACAACAAGTATACACGTGAATGACTGGTGCGCCTAGACAGCGTTTACTCTCGTCGACTCAGCCTTTAGACATACCAACGACTGCCAACATGTGTTCCTATTTGTATTTGTTTGCTAGCATGCCATACAGAAACAACGATAACAGCAATTAAGAACAAAATCACAAAACAGAACAGATACTTTCGAACGCTACTTCCAACGGAGGACATAGGCAGTGAAATACAACTAGAGGTTCCGCAACGAGAGATATCGATTTATGATGTGCCTCGTTGGAGGAATAACAGCTGGGAGGATCAAGTAAATAAAGAGTTCTTGAAGGACGGGGGGATGTCGTGTTAGAAAAACTGGCAATTTTGCATATGAAATGCCCGGTGACATCGATGGCACCGCAATCGTGGAAGAACGCTAAAATTACCTTAATTCATAAGAAAGAAGACGCAAATGACGTGAAAAATAAAAATTACAGACCAATCAGCTTACTTTTCGCTATATGTGCAAGGTATTTACTAAGGTACTCCCTAATAGAGTCAGGGCAACCTTAGGCTTGAATCAACCAAATGATCAAGCACGTTGTCTGAAAAGGTACTCTACTATCGATCATAACCACGTGCTGGTAATATATATATATAACAAGCCTCTATACATAGCATTCATTGATACAAAAAAAAAAAGCATTTGACTCAGTCGAAACCTCGGCAGCATCTAGCCATTACGAAATCGGGGTGTAGATGAGCCCTATGTAAAAGTGTTGGAAGATATCTATATCGGCTGTGCTGCAACCATGGTTCTGAATAAAAGCAATAAAATTCCCATGAAGAAAGGTGTTAGACAAGGAGACAGCTAGCTTAGAGGAAATATTCAGTCTTGGAATGGGAGCAGTTAAAGATAACGGTTGGTGTTGAATACCTCAGTATAATCGGCGATTCGCTGATGACATTGCCTTTCAAAGTTCAGGGAATGAAATGCAAAGAATGATTGATGAACCGGACAGGAAAAACAGAAAGGATAGGACTAAATTAAAATGCAGAAGACTAAGATAATGTTCAACAGCCCCGGGACGGAACAGCAGTTTAGAATAGCTATCGAAGCATTGGGACTGGTGGGCGAATATGTCCACTTAGAACAGATAGTAACTGCAAATCCGGACAATGAAAGGAAAATAACTAGGAGAATAAGATTAGGATCAAGAGCTTTTTGCATATATACTCGCAGATCATGACTAACAGCTTACAGGTATCGCTCGAGAGGAAAGTATATGACAGTTGCATCTTACCTATACTCATCTATAGGACTGAAACACGGAGGCTAACGAAAAGGGTAATACGTAAGTTGAGGATGATGCAGAAAGCTATGGAATCAAAAATGGTAGGTGTAACGTTAAGGGATAGAAAGTGTGCAGAATTAATCAAACATTATTTGAGTTAATGAAATTATAGATGAAATCAAGGGGAAGAAATGGGCAGGGCATGTAGTGCGAACAGAGGATACCCGATAGTTGCTAAGGGTAACAGATTGGAATTTAAGGAAAGGAAAGCATATACAGGGGGTGGTTGAAAAGTTATGCGGAGGCATGAGATTAAGAAGTGAGCAGTGGTAAAATGAATGAAGCTAGCACAGGGCCAGGTTAACTGGAAAAATATGGGGCATAATACCTTCTCCCTTCGAATGGTATAGTCTTGTTGATGATGATGAAGCTGGTGTCATTCTTTTCGATTCCTAATTAAAATCTATATGCAGTCAGGTTCGATGCTAGTTTGCGATAGAAATTCGAACCAACACATACGGACCTCCAATTGCAGGGTGTTATTTATAAAAGAGGTGTCCATCGAGAAGCGAGACGGACAACGCGCCTTTCCTTTAATCAAAACCAACCAATTTTCATTTCGATCAGGGTAGGCACACTTTGCTAAACTCTGCGAGCCTCTGAATGCTAAATAACCAACCATAACGATGTCAAATGATGCGAAACAGTGCTTTCAGATTTCTTAAATGGTTAATCTCCGCCTAATTTTACTGTTTATGACGATTTTTCTTTCTCTTTCACAGAGTAGCCCATTCTTCTTGTGTCCCAAGCGCAAGTTTTTGTACTGGCTCGAGAACAGGGTCATTGGTATTATGATCGAGCAACTTGCCACTCATAATAAAGAAACTCGCTGCCAATTTGTTTTTTTTTTTTTTGTATATTTTGAGAGCCATATTCAGAACAGCTGCGTGCTTTCATATGTACGTGTCTGAAATTGCATCCGGTTCATGACAACGCTTTGTTTGCGTTGTCCCCCCTATGAAGGAGCAGCTTGTCACATGCCGTGATCGAGACGCAGTACTGATTATAAAACAAAATAAAAGACGTTCGTCTGTAAGATGGCAGTCGCGCGAATGGGAACCCACTTGCGACTAGCAGCGAGCGCGTAATTGCCTTACGATGCCGCATTGCGCAGCACAGCCCTAATGCGATCGGAGCATAGTCAGTCGCTGCCTCGCGAAGCAGTCTCCAATTATTATTTCAACTCACTCCGGGCAGCGACGCATTTCGAAACATGCGCAAACAGTGCAATCTAATATCTTCTTCCTGTCTCAGATTCGAAAATTGGAGAGGACGAAATACAAACATTCAACGAACATAAAAACGAGGAGGCCAGAAAGAATAACGGGAGTGCGTGAAAGCGTGGCGAGCGCTTCGAAGAGAAGCCTCTCGAGATGCACAAACATACACACGCACCGTCAAGCCGAAGGAAAGAAACAAACAGCCACGTAGAGTCGACGCTCACCGATAAGCAATTTTTATTCGCGCTTGCCGTTTCCGCCGCGTACTTTGTCTGTGCCTCTGTTTTATTCGCGAACACCTCTTGTTAAATTCTTCGATGCATGCTTTCTTTGTTACGTTTTTATTGCACTGTATACGTACGCATTGATATATACAGTGCAACCCCACAGCACGAGCTGCGCGTAACTGCTGTAGAAGAGAGCTACAGTTCTGGGCACGCCGCGCGCTTCCCGACTTCTCGCAAACGGCAAGCACGGCTCGCGGTGTGTATAACACAACTTGCTGCTGCTGCTCCTAGAACGAAGCGAAGGCGAACGAGCGCGGGGCCTGCCCGCCTTTGTAAATCTGCGAGGCCGATAGCTTTCACTTTCTCTTTCCTTTTTTTATCGCTGGTGCCTTCGTGTTTTCGGTGCCCAGCAGCGACACCCTATATGTATTGCCTACTCTCTCTCCGTGTCTCTTCCGCTGTTTCTTTTTTTTTTTATTTCTTTAGTACATCTTTTAACCGATAGAGCGCCTTCTTTATAGTGTTTCTCCGCTTCGGTCGCGCCCGTTCAACGCTCCGAGAGCAGCGGCAACACATATCTGCGGCTAGAACAAAAGAGAAGCTCTCGCCGACCGCCACGAGTGTGCTGTGAGCGTTCCTTCGAGACGGTTTCGGCACGGAGCTCTTTTTTATTACTTTACCTTCCGACAAAGTTTGTATCGTACGCTTTTTGATTCTTCGGAAACGTCGGTAGGCGACGGCCCTCTACTGTACACCTTACCTCGTAATCCTGTTTTTATTTGGGTGCTTGTATAGAAACGCTCTAGTTGCGGCCAGTCCTAAAAGCATGTTGTTTGTTTGTTTGTTTTTTATTTCCTTTCGTTGTCGGTTCTACTTGCCATGAAAGCGCGTGGTTTGCGAAGAACAGGGAAGCCGTTCTAGATGCTTGTAAACTTTCCGCCCCTTATCTTGACTCTTAATGCTCTCTGTAGTAAGGCTTATCGAGACCCGCCTGCCACCACGGTCTCTTATGACTGCCTTTCTGTTTTTGATTTAGGTGCCTTCAAATAGCGAAGATGATAAAGTCGGAGAGATAAACACTAGCGGAGCAATGATTTCAAACCGTGCTTCCGAATGTGGATGACGTTGATAATTTTTCGTTGCCATCTGCGTGTCCTTAAGGGTCTCCAAGGACCTATTCTCCTATATCTGTCGCTTGATTGAGGCTCTGCGAATTGTTATAGCACGAACCGCTTCTTTCTTAATTTCCATATATTCATTCTACAGCCGCATTCTTGTAAACAAAAAAGCCTCCCTTAATGCGATTAATAGCGCGAAAGTTTACAATTCAGCTGGGAGCATTCATTGCACCGTCAATGTAAGAAGTGAAATATAGCAAAGGGATACAGTTAGAAATAAGTCTTAAAAAGTCTAAATAAGAAAACGAATGTTATGATAGTGATGGCCACGATGTGCCATGTTGAAAGCTGTTTTTGTTAACTACGAATAAACTCAGCGTGACATTCCGGTGCTGCCTTCAAATCTTGCATATTTCTGTGTTTGCCCATCGCCAAATAAATTGTAGGATATGTGAGGATAGTTAGGTTCTTTCAAGAAGGGCAAATGCTGTTGTCAAGGAAGCAGATATGCGAGCAAAAAGCAGGTGGGCTGAAAGCGAATAAAAAATATACAGGAACGTAAAAGTCATCTTAGAGATGAATGAGATAAAATATAAAGCAGTGTTGGTTCTAATTATATTTTTCGAGAAATCGACGCCATGCTGCGGTTGCTCTGCGAACGGAACTGTTCTCCAGCTCCTTTGCCAGTGCTCTAAAAGCGCTGTCCGACGTTGCTGTCTTAACTTTCCTGTGAAATTATTGCCGAATTTATCACCCTCCACGTCACACTGCTGCAGCGAAGCGATTCAATCGACGGAAAGCTCGCACGGAGGATTCGCGCTGCGTACTTCCGGTGCTGCACTTTTGGATGCTTTCTCGAGTTTCGCGGTAAGAAGAAAACTCGGCAGTACTGCAGCGTGCCTTTTTGTACGTCAAGGATATAAAAAAGCCAGCAGATATCATGAAATTGCTGTTGCTTTACCAGTGGCCCAAATAAATTGCAGCTTTAGATGCAGAAACTGCGGATTAGCAAGCTAGACACAACGTCGATGGTCGTGTGTTCGCGGATTTTTCAGTGACTACTGCTTACTACCCGATAAAAATACCGTGCCGATACAGCTTTGTTTTGATTTAATAATACCTGGCTGGTCAACGTTATCGCAGCCTCCATGCCGCCGTAACGCTTGCAAAAGTGTACTTGCAAAATTGTATCCGAGCCTCAATTAGGCGTAAGGATCTTTTTTCTCGTTCGCACTGTCGTGCTTCCAAGCCCTGAGTTTGCGTTGAGAAATGCAGACGTGACTGATCCTGTCTCGAATCGCTCGAGCAGTCCATTGCAGAGCAAACAAGGACAAATTTTACACCAAGAGCTAGGTTTCATGGTCAGTGCTCAGGCTGAAGTGATAAGAATTATAACTACAAGCAAGAAACTAGCAGATAGCTTTAAACTGAGCACTTGCAAGCTACTGACTTGACCCGCACCCCACCGCACCAGTACCCTAATGAGTTTGTCTATTTAGCACTTATACGAGATTTCGCATCCGACCTGTACCGCTACTGCTCTCGGCGTCTACCATTTGGCCTGTCATGCGGATGCGTGACGTCCCACACACAGGTGGCAAACCAGTGCTCGGAATGTCACCTGCCACGTTCCACCTGCTAGATATCCGGTCAAGCTTGCCATATCACATGGTTTTGCAATGTTACAAAGTCCGATAACTAACTAGTCTTGTGTCATGGTACCTGCCCATTTCCACTGACCAAAGCACTTGCCAACTTGGCCATGTCACTTGGGTACGTTAGGTCACGTTAGATCACATAACGTACTCACCATACAACGCTTAGCTAGCAGGACACGTCACTTTACCTGATCTCAGCACTGACTGAATGTGATTTTGATAGGCTAACAATGTTACATGACTGCTCTCGGTCAATATAGAGAACTTCTTCGGGGAGAACGTGGTTTCTAGTTTGACAAAGTTATTGTTTTAGCATCTAAACAGCCATGCTTAGTAGCATTCAGTTAGAATGCCGGGAGTTTGATCAGCTTCCGCTTTTCACAACATGCAAGTATAGTATATACGTACAAGGGAGAGAATCTATGGAGCTTTCTTCAAATCTGTATAGGGGTGGGGAGAGGTGGGATAACGGTCATTCCTGTGATTTCATATCTCTGAAAAAAGTATGGGGTTAGGTGTTGATCTAAGTATCAAGAGTCTAGAGGGTTGACCACATTGCATAACGTCCACGTAGTACGGCGAGCTCGACAAAGGCTAACGTTCAACAATGCGGGTTTCTACTTGGGCTGAGATCCTCAGAAGCCAAGACATGAGGAATTCGTCTTACCTCGTCTCACGGCTTCTGCACAAAGAGCAATTCCAACCTTGAAGCCAGTGGTCTATATAACGATTCTTAGCGAATAGCCACGCGTTCCATTGGGGATGACAAGGAAATGATTCCCCATTTCGTCGCTCTTCGATCGTGGCGCAGATCAGCCTCCGCAGAGCACCGTCGTATATCACACGATCGGTCCACGAATACAGCAGAGAGACATTCTCGACTCGGACTCGCACCAGGCGAGGCAAGACCAGATGGCGAAAAAAAAAAAAAAAGACGAAACTAAAGCCAGAATGTTTAACAACAGGATCGAAACATACACAAAAAGCAACGAAAGCAGACAGAGAAGACGAAAGCTTTCTTTCCTGGACGTTTACACTCTTCCTTCGCTCAACGAGAGAGGGGCGAGCGAGGGATCTCTTGGCGCGGCGACGTTGCTGCGTAGCGGATCTGAGCGTAAGCCCCGTAGCTTCGTATCGCTGATCTCTGCCAAGCTATCCGCGTTCCGTTCCGTCCCGTTATCTCCCATGCTTGCTCTCTGGTGGCGCTCGATGGTGGAATACAGTTACGTGCCCCTCTACCCCCACATCCTCCCTTCAGCAGTACTGCCTCGATGTTTGCTGCCTGCTCTTTTCCACGGCCGTTACGCATGTTCCCTTCACATAGATCAGTTTCCCCTTCCGTTACCTTTCTTATCATTATTTCTTCCTAAGAAGAAGATGAAAGAGAGAGGAAAGGGAGCACGGTATGCGTACACCCCTGGAACGGGAAGCAAAGTCTGGCGCAGCGACTGGCCCTCCCTGCAGCGCACGTAGAAACGTAGCACTTGGCGACCCTGTTGGAGCTGTGGATTAACGGTGGCAACAATGAACCACCACCGCCGCACGAGCCAACGCTAGTGCTGCCGCTGCTTCCTCTCTCGCCCCCGTCGTCTCTGCGTATTGCTTGGTACGTAACTGAGAAAAAGCCTCCTTCTTGTAAGCGAGGCATGGCGATACTGGGGGAAACGGTAAAAAAAATGCCGCAGGGACAAAGAGGGAGACTGGCAGGAAAGGTTTTCTTTTTCTTTCCGGCAGGAGCCTGAGAAGAGTCCGTAGCCTCTGACAGATGGGGAAAGTGGGGGCTGGCCGGGCAGGGTGAGGAGTGTGCAAATAGGCGAGGCGAGACCCTCCTGCTTTTTCCTTCTCTTTCCTTTTCCGGTTTCCAGTTCCTGGCTCAAGGGAAAGAACCCTGGCTGCCCAGTTAGCCTAAGCAATGGCGAAAGGTTCGCAGAAATCAGAAAAGGAACGTTCTCTTCTACGTTTTCCGCACATATCGGAAGCGAATCTTCTAATGATGCTCGCAGAGGAGGGAGGGAGTGGAGCGTGGTCCACCCTTGCTCCCTTGTCGATATTGCTCTCGGTCGCGCCATGCTGCTCTGGACTGAGCCAATGGGGGCTTGTGAAGGAAAACCTGAACCTTGGCGGCCGTTATGGGTCTCATTGTTATATACGGCGAGACATACATAGCCGACTGCATCGAGTGAAAGAGCTTAAATGACGAGCTTTTAAACTGTGTTCCGTGCGAATGCGTGAGCACGAATCGTATCTAGACATAGAAATAATAACACGAGCACTGACGAAGCCTTGTTAGTGTCATTTTCACAATTTGACCCCGTGAGCTTCGGCTACAAATAAGTGGTGGCGAGAATTCTTGTCGGTATTTATGCAGCCACATGTGTAGTATGACAATGACTGTAAGTCTTTGACGACCCAAGAAAATATAAAAAGGGAAAAACCAAGGTTAGGTATAAATATTTTTACTGAAACTTCGTGTATATGTGCAGAACGTGAAACAGGTGTGTGCGTACGCGGGTGTAGGGAACTTTTAGCGTAGTCAACCTTTCTAAAGTTTTTCTCCTTTACTGCGCCTATATTAATCATTCAGTTTGAACGATGGCGGGAGATGACCCATTTTGTGCGAACCAAGCCGCTCCTGTTCATGTAACACCGCCCAGTAAGTAAAATGTATAGAATTAAAAAAAATATATATATATTCAGATTTCTAACTGGTTTAATATTTAGCCACATGAAAAAATTATGTTAAATCTTCTCTAAAATTACGTCAATGATTTCGGCTGTCTTTCACTAACCCTGCTAAGCATCTGCTATGCCTCAGCATCCACAATTGACATTGTAAATGCAAGAGGTGGTTTGGCCTGATAAATTGACTTCTATTCGTTTGATATCAGTAAGTAGAGCGATAACTGCTTCACACAGTCCGGAGTATTGTGAGGTTAAGGAGTGCAATTCAAGTTTCCCTTGTTTCCGAGGTAATTGACTGCTTTCCAAGCATATCTAAATATGTTGAGTGTGTTCAAAACGATATCGTGACATGAGCACCGCAGCCTACCTTGTTTTCTCCAAGACGGCCCGTAATCGATCCTGGTGCATGCGTAATGGCCCTATGCGGTTCACACAGCCCATTGTTTCTTTTGTCTGTGCGAGGAATCGAGCATAGAAGTTTCTTGTAACTTTGCATACTGCTTGGTGGCGTAGTAGGTTATAAAGCTTATATTCAAGGGTTTTCACTATCTAGTTTGCTGATCCAACCTAAATAATATCTGTTTGATTTTTTTTCAGCGCCTTTAAATTTGCCAGCTATATTTTCGTGAGCACTACTTTATATGTATTGTTCTTTGTGTTTTTAGAGATAGAGTTCTCTACTTTTACGACGTGCTGTAATAGAAGAACAATTTCACGCAGCCTCTTCTGCAATTTTTCTGCTTTTCCATGGTAAGAAGAGAAATAACGGCACTGACTGGTGCTTGTTTTTCACATATGCGGATATAATTTATATTTTTCTCGATAATGAAGCAATTCCCATTTGTTAGCTGGATAGGCGGTCGAAGTCTCGCTTCATTATGTACATAAAGAAGCGAAACAAGAGAGTAGATATTCAGTGAACGAGTAACTTGCCATCCTGCAACATCAGGAGACCGGGCGCTTCTGTGCCTGCTTTAGCATACGAGTGATTACGTGCATGTTACGTGATGTGCAGAGGTCAAATGGTGGGACCTGTGAGCAAGTACGTCAGCGGTTCGTTTATCAGTGGCAAAACCGTTAGGAGCAAACGGTGATGTATTTTAACCGTCTGCAGCCATAAAAAGGGGCAATGCATCGTTGCACTCGGCTCTTGTCAAAGCGCCGTCGCGAGCGACCTCTTCTGCTACTCCTACTCAAGAAGCGCTTTGTGAGAAAATCTGCAGATGCGTCTCAAACTTCACGTGCACCGTGATTTCTGCGAACATGCACCAACTCCGAAGGCGCGACGCCGAAGCCGAGGACAAACATTACAAGTGCTATCAGACTCTGAGCTACGTACATGCCACGCAACGCTATACTACTACCACGCGGTTGCCCAAGGACTTCGGCGCAGTTTCTGCGCGGGTTCTGCCTGCGAGCCGTGTAAAGCTTCGTCCGTTTGAAACGCCTCAGCTATGGGATTTAGTCAGCGCGTGAAAACGCGTTCTATACTGCGACGCTTTTAGGCACTGTATGACCCATTTCTCTTACTCATGTTTTTGCTCTACTGAGCGAGGCGTGCTACTTTTCATATGGCCTGGAAATACGCCCGAGCAGCGCCGCCTTTCTCAGCGGAGTAGACGTGGCGTGGTATTGCACAATACCTTCGACGGAGCTGGAAAACTGCAAAGGTGTGAATTTTGTAAGCACCTCTTAGAATATCGTTAGCGGCGCCACATGATGTCGTCATCCCTGGCAAACGTCTCGCTAAATTTCTTTTATTCATTTTTTTTCGTGTGGAACACTTATCCCGGTCGTAACTGATTTTCGTCCGGACTACGAACAAGTATTTCGTATGGAATACGAAAATGATGGGTACTTTGCAGACATTTCGTCTAGGACTGGTAGGAGCTTTGTGTGGGAAGTTTTGTACTATATTTAAGATTAACAACAGTGGTGATATTGAAACGAAGACCTGTTCGGCGAGCACTATATTTCCTACATCTTCTCAGTGCTTTACCTCCCGAGCCTGGCTCAAGTGCCCTGCTGTAATTTTTTACAAGTCTGTTATGTTTCTGTATTAGTTTATTAAATACTATAATGGTTATAACAGCTTATAAAGTTGGTCGGCGAGGCTTCCTTGTGGTACGCGACGGCACTGCGGAGCAGAATCGGGGCTTGTCAAGGGGCGTTTGCCGGAGAAGTTTGCGTCCGGCTGAACTGGAATCCGGCCACAACGGCGCTTTCGATGACCGCCGCTCACTGGCCTCCAATCGGCTGCTGTCTTCAGCTGCTGGAGGAGCCGCACGAACCTCAAGTGGAACCACCAATCATTACACCTTCCTCCCTGTTTAACCTGCTCGCCTTTCCGTTCTCGTGTTTCTCTGGCCCTTCCTCTTTCTCTCTTGCACCGTTTTATGAAGCTTCCTGTGCCACCCTAATGTTCATTTTCGTTTGTAATGATATTTATTGCCTCAGGGCATCAGTGGGGCATGTGATGAATAATGAAGAAATGATTGTATGAATGGAAAAAGGTTGGCTGATTTTAGGAAGTCCAGTAGTGAGCGATGATGTGGTCCCAGCGTCCAAGTGATATACGAAGCAGGATTGCTTGCTGAAATACCAGCTATCGTCAGGTGCCGGATTCGTGTCAGTTTCAGTGCTGGGCAGACCCACAGAAAGTAGTAAATGTTGGCTTCGACATTTTCGGTTTTACATATCGGACACCTAGGGAGGGGGGGGGGGGGGGATAAGTGTCGGAAGTGAGACCATGTCCTTGTGACAGTTGATCTGAGTGCAACACGGACTCGGATCCTCCGAAACGCAATCTCCTCTACCCGGGCGAGTCCAGTGTTAGCAAGTGTTTGGAGGAAGGGGGAAGGGCGATGACGTTACGCGCGAATGACGGGACCCTTCCTGAAATGGATGCTAAAGTGATAACTTGTGGCTTTTCAATGCATAACCACTACGTCCCAAATTATTTGTCTTCACCTGGGAAGCTATGAAGTATCCTTCGAGTAACTTGTGGAAAAAAAAAAAAAAAAGAACTCGAAACCCGTGGGTTTTAAACTCAAGCCGAGAAAAAGCGGTTAGCTTTACTGGCCGCTTCATTAGTCCACTGCAGCATATTTTTTTTTTTCAGTGCGGTATTTATAACAATGAAACAATGGTGTATATTCATGAATTTTGTACGAACTATTACAACACTAATTTCAAATCAAATCAATGCGGAACACGGAACAAGCAAGCAATAAGCCACTAGAAAATTGGCATTGTAGAAAGTATCACTCAGGCAGAGAGAGAGAGAGAGAGAGAGACAGACAGACAGACAGAAAGAGAAAGAGAGAGAGAATGCTACTCCGGTTCGAACTCAGTCTGTGCATATAATTCTTTTAGATGAACAGTCATTCTTCAGAAGTGGTCTTTTGCTGATGCAAGAGATTCTTAACGGTGGTCCACCATGTGCCTTTTGCGCAGGCTGTGGAGGCCAATATAAAATAAAAGCATGTCTGTCGAATTATCAACAAAAGGCAATGCAATGCGATTCGACAGCATATAGAAGGCGGTGCTAATGTAGCCCTCTTTTTCAATGTTCGTTGCAAGACATCCCAAAGCAGCACTGTATATGTGTAATTATTGAAGCAATGCTCAATTGTTCCTGGCGCATCACAAAGTCGGCAGTTTACTGTAGACGCAAAAATTCCCCTTAAATCTAATCATGCTGTAAAAAGCAAAGTCTAGGTAACTGTAGTTTATGAAAAAAAAAAAATTGTACAAGGCTAAAGAAGCTTTGTACGTATGTACCTTTAGAGTACGTAATGCATCGGTAAACCAAAATATACAGTGCTCTACATCGGCGGAAGGAAATTCAGACTGAATTAAGTTCATGTACTACAATTTTCACGATCCTGTAAACAGGTAAGAAGCATACAGTGAAATACGCCTTCTGCATTGAACCTCTCGAACATGCACGGTCAAAAACATAAACTGACACAATAAGGGTCAGTAAGGTATTAACTAAATTCACTTGCAATAATTCCCACACATGCAAGTGTGACGTTTCATTGAAAAACATGAATCGTGGAACTATCCGCGGACACACAGGTGGACTAAACCAAGGCCGCCAGCCCTTACAGGTCAGAAAAGGTTACCACGTACACCTAATAGATTCAAAAGACGAATCTTACACAAAAGGAGCGAGCATTATGTGAATAAGCTGGATATAACTCCTTGTGCAATAAGTAATTTGGGGGACTTATAAATTTCAATGGTGAGAAACAAACTGTGGGTGGTCTCCCTGCCAAAAATAGAGGCACTGTGGGGGACAAAAGTTTGGGCGTAGCGCTGAAGAGTTGGCACGGTGAATTTTCATTAAAGCGTACAATGCCTATAGGCACTCAAAGGGAACCCAAGCTACTTGGGTGGGTGGCGGGTCCATGTCACATAACATATTCAACAGGTGTCGACCCCTGCATACCAAACCACACATAAAAACTATCAGAAGGATTAATCCAAGCATCTGACACTAAACCAATCCACCGTTAAACGAATAACCTCATGAATGATTTACTTGTCAGGGCGGAAATTTGAGGTGATCTGCCTAAGCTAATGCCCTCAGTTCGTTGCCCATAATTTGAAAACAATTGATGGCTCCGCTGTTGATAATGCCCACTCCTAGTGATTCCAAGCATAAGGCAAGTGAAGGCTGGGACAATGGGCAACCTTGTTTCACTGATAACTAAACGGGAACTGGCTGTAAGAGATAGCCACTTATAAGCATGGGTGCGGAACAGATTTTGTAACAAAGGGTTACCACCTCTGAAAGAATTGAACCAAAATTGGCATGGTTTGATTGCCAATATTTACAGTCGATCAAATGCCTTCTCAAGATCAATTTACAGCATTACCAAATATTCCTGATCGTTGCTGCACTACAGTTACGCGCCACGGGCAGGTTGGTCAGTACTGACCCGCTTCTCAGGCCACATTCTTGATTAAGTCAAGTCAATGTAGACATTTAAACCTACACCCGGTCTGAGAGGACAAGTGAAAATCTTATAATCACATCGTATTCAGATATGTGGCGCAAAAAACACGAACACAAGAGAAGATCTCTCTTGTGTTCGTGTTTTTTGCGCCACATATCTGAATACGATGCAGCACCAACTAGCCCCTCAAGCAGTTATTTTGAGATTCCTATCTTATAATCACCTTTTTCTTATAAAGCGTTCGTGTCATTTTAAATATCATAACTCTTTTTCAAGCCTTTCTTTTCTCTATGGGCAACCTGGGCTGCCACAGAGCCAGCTTGCACGGCGGCTTCAATCGCTTTCGTGCAGCTTTATCTTACACACTAAACTTACATCCACGATCCGTATAAATTTCATATTAGAGTTTGCAATAGGGAAGTACTTCCCGAGGCATCAACTTCGTCACAAGAGAACTTGGACTTCTGCTGCTGCTGCTCCGTAAATTTAAACCAAGGCACGCAAAAAAGGAAACAACATAAGAATGCAAAGGTCATAGCTGTGATTGCGAAGAGCCGCAACCAAAACACACCGAAACTGGCCGCCTGTGTCGCCGCCAAGCGTATGCTATGCGTTTATTTAAAGCGAAACCATAGAAGGCATACGCCATGGTCTGTATGCAGATGACATCACCATTTGGGCAACAAGAGGTAACACAGGACAGATCGAAGATGCACTCCAGGAATCCGCCAACACGGTGCAGAAATACGTCAGCGACTGTGGACTCATCTGTGCTTCTACCAAGTCATAATTTCGAGTTATACGCCCCCGTGGCAGCAACGAACCAATCCACATTAAGATCCACAATAAACCCATTCCTGAAGTAGACACCATTCGCATCCTTGGCCTGCATACTAGCAACAAAGGGGTCAACGCGAAAGCGTATCGCTAAGTTCCGGATGACGTGGGAGCAAGTCAGCAGAATGATGTCACGTATTAAGACTAAGAAGAGTGGTATGAGAGTGAACTACACGCTGTGATTCAGGCCATTATCGTCAGGCACATAACCTACCCCGTACCTCAAGCTACGAAAAGATGACCTCAAGCAACTCAAGCGGGCGCTTGGGTTACCCCTCACCGCGCCTGCCAACCGGCTCCTTAAACTCGCGTCCACCACACCACCGAGCCGACGAGCTCATAAAAATTCACCACTTAACGCAAACTCTCCGCCTCTCTGACAATGACAACGAAAGGCAAGTACTTGAACAGCTCGGCATTAGCCTTCCCAGCACCACGCAGCAGGGACAGGACATACACATGAATGGTGAGGCAAACTCCACGCCATGCCCTTCATGGAATATGCATCTCGAATATTACGAGGCGCGACTCAAAGCACGAGCCAGGATGATGGATAAGAACTAAATCAAAGGGTAAATGAGCCTTTGTGGATGTTGCGGGTCCCTTCGAAGGCATCGCAACAGTAGCCGTCACTCGTCTAGGCCATACGGCAGTGGGGCTGACGGCTAGAAATTCAGATATCGCTCAAATGGAAGAGGCAGCGATCGCGTTACCCGCAACACACATAATTCCATATACATCGTCACCGACTTTCAAACAGCCTACTGAATTGACATGCGTATTTCTGAAGAAATGAAGCTGAGCAGTGCTGCCATGTGGAACGATCCTCCACGATAACTCGGAAAGGGTTTCCCTCCTCGTGTGTCTTGACAGCAAAGAATGGCATCAGGGTCACCTTCTTGCATCCAATAATCTCCTTGGTTAATACTTCCTTGCCCACCTCTTGGAACATATCTGCCGCTTGCTTACGGGCAAAACAAAGCTGTCTCCTGGAAATATTTCTTTTCGACTCAAATGTTTTTAAGATTCCTTCCTTCGCCTTGACCTAGTAATCATCTTTGTGCATGACCGCAAGCTCCCCCGTCTTATCAGTAAGAATTAGCCGCAGATCGACTTTTCAACCAATCCTTGGCTCTTTATGGACTGGACTGTGCTCTTTTAGAACCTCGACCTTTTAAGAATGCAGAAGCAGCCTCCACACCTTGGAACAAGCAAGCTTCCCTATCCTCTTAGTATCCTTCTGAATTTCTTCGAATGTTTTCTGAATCTTTTGTTTTCTTCTTGTTGTAACCCTACGTGTTTTTGTGATGCATTCTTCTTCTTCGTATCACAAATAACAGCCAGTTGGTAGTGAGCGCATCATCGGTGTGAACGTCTTGCTTCAATCTCTTGTGTGTGTGTTGTGTTTGTGTATAACTAAGCAGCGCCAGAGGTCTTCAGAGTCGTCTAGCCGACAAACCCGCTCGCAAGTATTACTGTGCAACTTTCACTTGCAGGCATTTTTCTTTACCTCACGTTCATGCTTCCGTATTCCCCCCCCTTTCCTCCACCTTTATTTTACTACTCCTACAGCCACAGCAAGTGACAACCACAACACTATGAGACCTTAATGAGCAGCTGTTTGTTATAGATCCCAGTAAAATTAATGATAAAGTACAGTTTATTTTCCGCAAACAAAAAAATTTAAAAGAGGAAACGACAAGAAATGTAGGTCCTCGCAATATTCTGTACCTTGCGACGTGGCCTTCTCGTGCCGTTCTCGAATAAATTTCACTAGCGAATCAGTGCCTGCCTGTGTTGTTATTTCTGTCATCTGCATTTTCCTTTTTCGCTTTTGCAAATATAACATCCTCCCCCCTCCCTCTCTGCCTCCGCTACCAGTTGCATGGTGCTAATACACGCGCGCGATGAAACTATACTGCATTCATATTGATCAGAACGCGCTACTCAGCTGCCGAGCAGTGTCGCACGCAAATCACACGTCGCATGCTTCTGGGAAAACTGTACCACTAGACCTATTGCGCTTCTCCAAACTGAATGGTCGCTGGTTGCGGGGCCATTACCAACGTGTTGAGCTATCATTATACCACGCCCAACACCAACTAGCCTCAACCGGCTCGCTCAAGCCAGTGATACAGACCTGGATACGAATAACCGTTTTCTTTCTTTCTTACAGCAATCAAGATACTTAGCTTAGGAGGGACGAGTGACGAAGAGCAGTGCGCGTTCGGCGACAAATTGAACCACGCGGTTCATTTTCTGGTTTAGAAAAATTTACGTTCAGAACTAAGCCATCCTACTTTTCCATTTAGGGTGTTAATACTGCGAAACACAAAGATTATTATAACGTTCTGCGCGTGTGCGTTGGATCCGTCAGCTTTTGCTCGGTATTCTGTCTACATCCTAACCCTTTCCCAGTGCAACATTGCTTTAAGCTCGCCTCAGTGTAGTTTACCCTAGATTCGTCTGTAAGCACTTGACTTATGACAGGCGCTCCTCTGCAAATCACAAGTTGGAGCTCTGGCTATATTCGCTGCCAGAAATTCACACAACACCAGAGGCCAACTTCGTGCCTTGGTTATTGCACTGACGCTGTTCTCTCTTGCCGCGTCTCGATACAAAGTGATGTATGAGCCTGAAAAAGCGGTCATGGTTACGTTAGGTCATTCCCCGGTAGGCGCTGGCTTTGTAGCTCTACACGCGCTTCTGTATGTATCTTTCGCCTGCTTTCGAATGCCGGTATCAATAGAAGAATGGTCTGGTTGGGCGATTCGGGAGAATTTTAAGACGGATCTTCGATGTAAAAAAGGTACAACAAAAGAAGTGGAACAAGGACACTTCCAGGACACTTGTTCGCGTTTTCGCTGAGCTTCTTTAGATGATAGTGTGCGAAGTACGCCAGTTAGTTTTCCTGAAGACTAAGTGGCGAGGTCTAAATGTGACTTTCTTCTTCTTTACAGAAACGTGGAGGGTGAAAGTAAATGTTTTGCGAGCTCAGTAATGGCGTTTCTCGAAGAAATGGCACACTAGGTGCTATGTTTAGATTAATAAAACACGCTGCTTCTTAAACAAAGACAGCAAACGTATTTTTGTATGCAAGCCACAGCAACATGCAAACGGCTTGAGGCACTTCTCCTTTTGGTGAAATATGGTAAAGAGACGACGACAATGAACGATCTCGAAAAAACTGTCTCTTACGGCTCACAGAGTTAGGCTTAGAAGGCGCGGACTCCTTTCGCGCCACTGCCGATCGTCTTCTTCGCAACACTTCCTGGGGCCACCGAGCGATCGTCCCTATCGTTTCGTTGAAGTCGATGGTGACGTGATGGTGTAGATGTTCAAGAAAAGATAGAAGAGAAGGATGCGCTTGCCACCACGATGACGATGAACACGATGATGCTTGGGTGATCCGCCTCCCCTGGAGCTGTTCAACCATCCGCCACCAGAGTCCATGGGACCGATGACTGGAGGTCGCGACGAGCGGCTGGGCAGGGGTTGCATGTACATGTTCGGTTCTTTTGGGTATGTCGGGTCCTTCGTCTTGGGTCTGGTTGGTCTGTCTGTTCTCCTTGTTTTCAGATCCGGGCTGGGGGCTGGGCGGTGGTAGTTGGTCGGGTCTGGGCAGGAAGAGCTGGGGCGAAGCTGCTCGGCGATGTCCCAGGGCCATCGGTCGATGGTCCCGGCTTACAGATGGCGCCGATGTTCCAAGGCGAGGATGGGCATGACATACGCCGCACCTCCAACCAAAATGTTACGTTGTGACA
Organism: Amblyomma maculatum; assembly: GCF_055883805.1. Classification (NCBI taxonomy): domain Eukaryota; kingdom Metazoa; phylum Arthropoda; class Arachnida; order Ixodida; family Ixodidae; genus Amblyomma; species Amblyomma maculatum. The sequence goes on from NC_139345.1 coordinate 32,762,716, forward strand.
AGCAAAGAGACGGCACAACATGGTGACTGGATTTAAAACAGAAGGAGATGCCGATGCGCTGTGCCGTTAGGATGACTAGCCTAAAAAAAAAAAAAAGACCGGAATGTCACCGCACTTGATTAGGATAACATATCTTCGGCGAACATACCGTTCGAGTGGCATTATTTTGTTTACTTTTTCTCGCTCCAGCAAAAATAAATAAATGAAGAAAGCAGTCTGAACGAAATACAACCGTTATTTGCTTTTGTCGTGTGTCACTTTCCACGAGTACCGCCCGTTGCTATTTCAAATTATACTGAACTGTCTACATGCAGACGTTTTAGAAAAGTAATTAAAAACAACATATATCTACTTCAAGCTCTGAGTAGAACAAGTAGTCTGCAGTATTAATACATATATCAATTCCAAATTCAACTAGTGTAAGGAATCACTATGCACTTTAGAATTCATAAAGGTGTTGCAACGATTGTGTTGTGAACCAGTTATTTTGTTTATTTTAATTATTTGACGAAAACTGCTCATTGCCGGCGTACACTACAAAATATTATAGTGATTTGATCTCTGAAAACAACAGAAAAGAAAATATTCAATCTGTAGAAGCTTCTTGTATGAGACCCGTCTGTTTAGGATAGCCAGTTAAGGGGGAAACCATTAACAAAATGCTAACCTCTTAGTGCTAACTACCAAAAGAAAACCATGGAAGTGTTCCGTTTGGTTATGTAACTTTCGTTTGCATCAAGATAAGGAAGCCTCGTAAGGACTAAAATTTTGAAATTAGAATGGTTCTGGGATAACAAATGTTGCTTTTATAATGCTCTTCATAGCAGAGCCTCCTGAAAACTGATTCTGAAATAATGCGCAATGCGTCCTAAACTATGGCTTATTTATTCATTCAGACGGGCGTATTAGTGTTTATTATTTTAAAACAATGAATAGACCCTAGCGTTTACTGGTGGCTTTTAGGCAAAGGCTTAGGTGCCAAAAAGGCTAGTCTTACGGCCTCTAACCCTGCGGGATGAGAGGAAGGTCAAAGAAAGGAAAGCTTGGCCTTTAACTTATAAACTATAAAATTTGTGTGATACCAGAACTGTCTAGAAAGCTGAATTTTTTTTCACTGCATTATTTATGTAGTGTTCTACTAAATTGAGACCTTCGGACACTTTGAAGTACTACTGGAACGAGCATTTGTGCTCATTTATCTCAAGGGCTATAATAAGCCTTTTTTTCTTCTACTTCTTTATTGGCCAACGACAGCCCAAGGCAAACGCGGAATTATTTCCTTCTCTTTAGCGCTCCAGGTTGTCGGGACACCTTCCCCCCTTCCCCCCTTCCCCCCTTCCCCCTTTTCTATTTTTTTAAGTTCTTGCTCATAATGCGATGCTAATTTTGCTAACGAACATGCGTTTATGGTTGTACAGCTTTCCTTTCACTTTTCTTTTCGGCTAGTTCGGCAACTAGAGCGTTGAAAGCCGGGTGCGATAGGGCGTAAATTAGAGAGCAGAATTTACGAATAAAAAAAAAAAATAAAGAATCAATAGCAAGGGCGACAAAGTTTGGCTCAACGAAGTGGTCCCCAAGGCGCTGCATCAAAGTGCGCCTTGAATCATCGGGGAAGCACTCGCGGCGCAAAGATGCTTGGTGCCAAATTAGCGTGGACTCTAGAGCGGCGTCTCAAGCAGGGAGCTCTCCCGGCGGCGCTTCTGGGAGTGACCTCTGATGTGGAACGCGCAATGAGCCATGCGACGGCCTTATCGGAACCTAATTGGGCGGATACTAATTGGAGGGCCAGGTAAGGACGCCCCTTTTGTCCCTTATTCAACAGCGACGCAAACAGTAGCAGGGCAGCTGCACAAGTAGGAGCGTTCGACAAAAACAAAATTTGCCACTAGCAATAAGAGCAGAGGGCTTGCTGTTGCCTAGGTGGAAACGTATTTTATTCTTGAGAATGGTTGGGGTGGGCGGTTTGGGGGGGGGGGGGGGGGGGCATTCGATATAGGAGAAAATGGCGTTGCTCTCGTGTAGAAGGATGAGCCTATTTTGCTGCAGTTTATATGGAGCGCTCACAAAAAGTTTCTCTATGACTGCGTGACAGAAGCATACGTGCTCTTGCAGACTACTCGACAGTTTCTTCCTTATTGACTGCTCCCAGTAATTTCGTAGCCATTCGATATCTTCGTCTTGTTAACCTCCATGCTCTTTAGGGCTTCACTCACGATAAGAAACAACAGTGCACGTTGATGATGCCTCATTAGAACGCAGAACCTCTCCAGTGCAATTGTCACTTGAAATAGCGAGCAGAGTGCACCCTTGATCAAAGATGGATGAAAAAGAAAGATGTGAACCCGATGACTATCCGATTCTTCTAGTACAAAGGAGGCATCGCTCGGGAGTAAGACTCGTCTATAGCTCCCTAGGAGTTGGATATACGTAGCTTGCTAACAGTACTTGCGTCCACAGAGCCCAAATCGGTACTCCTATAGCATGCCTCACTTCAAAGCAAAGCGAGCCTACTCCCAGACAAAATCTTCCCCTTCTGCAAAGCTACGGGGGCTTCATTTTGCTCTTTATCATCGCCATACCTACTCTACCAGCTCTTGATTTGTTATGAATTCCGCTTCGTGGGACCCGTGAAGGAAGCAAGAAGGCTGAGCCATTTTAACGCGAAATTATTTCTTGTCTCACGAGTGGCTTCACCGGAGTCTGTGGGCAGAGCCAGTCATCGGAACGTGCGCGCACGAAAAAACAATGCCGCGACTGGGTGTCGAATACACTCCAGAACGAAGATATTGTCACGGGTTTTTTTCCTTAATTGGACGGCAGCCAAGAAGGACAGGGTCAAAGGATAGGGTTGGGGCGCTGAGGCGCAGGAGGTAGGGGACAGACGCTTGACCATGCAAAGCAGCGGCGGCCCAGTACTACGCTCACTCCGCACGATATTCGTCTTCTTCCCCCTCCACAACTGACACGGTTAGCACGGGTGACACGACTCCTCCCCCAGAAAGGCGCATCGTCCCGATGCGCGCTGCGGCGTAACTGAAGCGTTAAAGCAAGCAGAGCGCACGATCAGAATAGGTGGTTCTAACGTTCACAGTAAGTTTTGAGGCGAACCACATGCTGCCACTTCAGAATGAGGGGGCCGACTAGATGTGCCCGGAACAATCGAAAGCACCTCGTAATTGACATCGCTTATACGGCGAACAACCTCGTATGGGCCAAAGTAACGTTTTAGGAGCTTCTCGCTGAGACCGCGACGGCGAACGGGAGTCCAGACCCACACTTTATCACCAGGTTGGAAATGAGCCTCACGATGCCGGAGGTTGTACCTGAGTGCATCGACGCGCTGCCGGTCTTGGATGCGTAGTTGTGCTACCTGTCGGGCTTCTTGCGCGTGCTGGGTTACCAGTTGGGCATCGTCGTAAGAATAGGCTTCCGGTTCATGGGGAAGCATGGCGTCAAGCATGGCAATCACCTTTCAGCCATGCACCAGGCGGAACGGCGAAAACTCGGTTGTTTCCTGAGTTGCGGTGTTATAAGCGCAAGTTACGTATACGTAGGGAAGAATGTAGTCCCATGTACGGTGCTCGACGTCCACTTACATAAATATCATGTCGGCCATAGTCTTATTAAGGCGCTCAGTGAGCCCGTTCGTTTGGGGGCGGTATGCAGTAGTACTGCGGTGGTGCGTGTTGCCTAAACGTAAGATATCTGCCATTAACTGGGACACGAACGCGGTACCGCGATCAATTATCAAGAGTTCGGGAGCACCGTGACAGGGGACGATGGACTCGACGAAAAACTTCTGACATCCTCCAGCATTATCGGGTGTCTATATCCCCCTGCACACCAGGAACTATCCCGGCGAGAGGCCACCCATTGGCGCGAAATACAAACAGGAACCTTTCCAAACCAATGGCTATATAGCAAAACTTTCCCAAATCTTATTGCAAATCTTATTGCACCTAGTTGCAAACATTGCTCACAACCGGCCACATTATTTTACATGGTGTGGACATGTACACGACACAACGCAGACAATACAGCTACAGTGAATGCGTGCGAGTCCCTCTGCGTACCCCCGAGCTCGCCCAACAGCGCCAGGTCATTTTGCGCGCATTGGAGGCCGCAGAGTCCCAAGGGATCCCTGCTGACCTTCTCTAAGCAGTGCAACCAGTCTTTCGGCTGGTTCCCCTTCTTTGGAAGTAAATAAAAAGCTTATCATCATCATAATCATCATCATCGCTACAATAGCAGCTTCTGCGGCCCATACACGAGAGTCGTATACTATCGCTGCACCCGATTACGCCGCGTTTAAAACTGAAACACACTCCCTCATTGTGCAGTGAACATCGTCGTCTTCATAAACTTGAATCTGCGCCGCTTTTTCATTTAGCCTAGGTAGCCATGCCATACACATAGGCCACTAGCTGGGCGAGTGCGGCCGAGGACCCCGAGTGTAGTGTCGAGTGAATACACCAGGCGACCGAACAAAACTCGGAATACTTTCGCATATCTGCACGTAAGAATACTTAACTCTACCCTGTCAATTTTTCTCTTTCTGTTTTCTGAAATGTTTAGAACGATGACCGTTATTATCTTATTTGTCAAGTTTGTGCCGTCGTCGTCGTTGCAACCGTGCTCATTATAAGGTCCCCAAGGGCAGATAGTAAAATTTCACTCTCTCCACTTAAGTGGAAAGAGAGAGGAAACTGAGACGTCGCTGCTGGCGTTGAAAGGGCCAAAGGAGGCAAATTGCCGCGCTGTGAGAACAAAGGCATACAAAACAAGCGGTTCTTCACGGAGCGTTGGCCTCTCCTCAGGTTGAAACTGCCGCCACTGCGGGCAGGCGGAGAATGCTGGGTAGAGAAGTGCGGTCGCATGGTCGTGACGACGGTCTGCTCTCCACACGCAGAGAGCGTTCCCGCGGAAGGACAGTTACACCCTCGCTCGGCGTGCTCCTGTACTGCTCTGTACAGCTTGGCGCCTCTGCTCTCGTCCCCCCAACCGAATGCGCCATTAGTAGAGTTCCTTATGCGATTAAGGCTAGAAGCGGCAGGACTCTGGATAGTACAGGAGGATAGTGCTGCAATCGGAGGGAGAGTGTCTCTAGGATCGCCTCACCAAGGACAGAGACCGGCTCGTTTGACGTATGCTTGGGTGCAGTAATGGGCGCGCAGGTCACCCTGCAACGATTCGTGTCCCAAGATCCAGAGGGTGGTAACTGTGCCAAAAGATGGAGGCTTAGTGAGCAAGTGGTGGGCCGCGGTGTGGTATTGTCCTGCGCTGTTGTATGGCGACAAGCTTCTTGTTTGTCAATGACCACGTTCATCAAATACTAAGTCTGTATGAGGAGACTGCGCTAGGATCCCATCCAGAGCAGTCAGCTTGTCTTTAACACCGGACAGACCCGACAGGTTACCGTCCCACTGCTACTAAGACTTGGGGAAGTGCAGCGCGAGCTTCAGAATCAACGGCGGCTTAGGCCAATTACGTCTGCCATGGCGAAGCACCCTCAAAGTAATCAGCATGATCATGACGTCTGTGTGCCACCGTCAGCACAGCATGGTGGCGATGTTTTAACTTGGAAACACGAAGATAAACAAAATGTGCAATCGCTAATAAAGCTCCAGCCTCCGTAGCTGCTTCGTACCAGCACCCACAGGGGAGAGATTGTGAGTACCGGTTGTTCTCATCGGCACAGTCACCATCACCGAGTTTCTCTTGTGGCTGTTCAGTTTTCTACGCATTCTCCTGAACAGCCGAGGCCTTCCTCCGGAGACTATGACTCCTACTGTCTGGCTTCCAGGCCTTTTCAATAAATTGGATGGGGCAAAGACGTCGTTTGCGATGAACCATTAATTTTACAGTTCTTTTTCACTAAGCACCTATTGCGCACCGATCACACTTCAACAGGTATAAGGAAGATGTGCTTGGGATTTTGCAAGTATGGACGTGGTTGAGTATAGATAGGTATACGAAGTGTAGTTGGTAACACACATTTTGATCCTTTAGCAGCTTCTCGGCTCCCCATCACATATATACGAACGCTATTGAATTAAGGCGAAGCCAATGGGAGGTGTTTGCGACCCATTGCAGGAGACAGAAGTATTCCGGAACTATGCCTAATAGTGTGATGCGTAGTTTAAAATTCCGAAGAGCAATACTTGCTTACTGTTGTCTACGAATCTGCCATGAATTCGACATCGAATTAAGCCTAGTCTGTACATCCATCGGCTGCGTTCATTGCTTGTCAGTAGCACCCATTGTTGCTAGTGGCAAGGGAGTAAAATAATCAACAGGGGAATTTCGCAAAGATGCTTTCAAAGGTTACCAAGCTTAACAACTTGTATCAGAGAAAGAGGTCATTGTACGCACATAGTTTTGATTAAAAGTATTTTACAGCCACATCAATTTTGAAGAAGCTGCTCCCCTAAGCACACATCTGTTCTATGTGGGTGACAGATTAGTGAGGCGACCCGGATGAAACGCTTAAGCGAAAATAGACAAAACATTTTATAGAGGTGTCATTAGCATGGAATAAACAAACAAATAAAAAAGAGCATTCAGTAAGGCAGTTTTATATTGTAGTGAGTATGTGTCTTCTATGGAATTAGTAACTAAAAAAAAAAAAAAAAAAACGAAGCGGGCAGAAATTACGCAGGTTTCAGCGTCCCCAAAAGTCACAAGTTTAAGTCACAAGGAATCCAACTCTAAGGACACAACCTCAAAGCACTGATAGAACAATTTCATAAATTTACAGCATATGAAAAAGGAACGTACGTAAATAGAGATAAGAGTATATTGATCATACAACTAACAGCAAAAGCAGTACGGAAGAAATAATATAGAGAGGTTATTGGGGAAACAAAACAGCCTTTCATAATAGGCTTTAAACAGTGAAATAAGGGGTAATGTGGTGATGACCACTTACTCGACATTCCAAGACATGCTCTTTTTTTTTTTTTTCGGTGGTTTTTTTTCTCAAGTCTCATTCACACTACTGGTAAGGAAGTAAGTGAGCACGGTGCGTAATATTGTCATGTTATTCTACCATAGTTTATATGACTTTGAAGAAGGTGGTATTGTTCCGTGTGTTATAAATTGTTATCTTTGTTCACCGGCAATTTGTACTCCTAATTGTAATACCAGGTAGTAACGACAGGAGCGACAGCGTAATCTTGGAAATGTGTATTGTTTTATATGCCTATATATACTTCATTTGTTCAGTTTTTGAGATTCTAGCGAATCACTAAAGTAGAGATTTTATGTTCATCTATGGTTCCTGAACAAATACCGTGGACCGTACTGCAAAAATACTTCCACACAAATGCTGCCAAACAAAATGACTGTTTGGCTTATCTGCGCTTTTCTGCAATTTACAATTACAGGCTCCGTTGTCTCTTCATATTTCGGAGACGTGTGTAATTTTGATCCCTGTACATGTGTATTCATGCATGTATTAGTGCAGGTATTTTGCTGCTGAATTGTAACCTAATGAATGGACTGCATTTCTAGTTCGAGATGGCATAGAGAAGATGATAGCTTACGTGCACACCTAATACAAAGAGTGTTTGATTTGATACGGTCTATAATTATACAATTCTTGCGCATCCAGCCTTAAATATTGCTTATAGATGTCTTCCTAGATAGGACAGCTTGTTCTTGTGATTTGTTTGTTGCAATTAAGGTGGTGTAGTCTGCATATTGATACAAATAAGAAGTTCGTTTGGCTGTATTAAAATCATAAGAGGAAATTTAAATAGAAACAGATCAATGGCAGGAACTTGCCGTCCATCTAACACGCCGTGACTTAGGCCATGTCCATCCATGCTTTACGCTATACGGCAGTATGCCTATGACTTCTTATCAATTCAGTATTTACTTTGCTTTCCTATTTAACAAACTGATGCCTATACGTTGAGTGGGGAAGAGCTCTCTAATAATCCGTTTAAATCCCAGTACTGCAATTTTTCTAAATGCGTATTATAATCTGCTTTGGAAGGTTCGCTGATATTCATGAATAATGCCAAGCCAATTTTATCACGAACTAAAACGATCCTAACTACGCCGTTGAAGGCGTAAGGTTAATCAGGAGACTCTTTTGCCTAAAACTTGATAAAATACGTTGAGCGAAATATTAATTATTTCATTAACTGTTCGCCTAAATGTTAGGCCAAAAAGTCATAGACAAAAGTGGCATATTTTTCGCTCCCTTATATGTAACAAAGTAATAGTTACAGAGGCACGTTGTCGCAGTTACCTAGTTTGGAAGGCTATCGCTGACCAGCAATAGATCGCAATTTCGGAGAAGTGGCGTCCTTGTGTTTTATGGCAACGACAAGCGGAGCTTGTTACGGGACGAATCGAAGGTGAATACGCCATACAATCTCCAAAGCCTAAAGAACAGCTATTACAGTTGCTTCGGAGCGCATGCGTTATGAAGTTTTAACAATGTATATAAATTACACAAACATATTTCACCTTCTACATCGGCTCTTTAGTGTGGGAGAATGTGATTTTAAGTCTTACGAAGGTCAGAAGGCGCCAATTTTCGAATTATGCGAATATATGCTCTATCAGCGCATCTAGCGCTTGGTTAGAAGAACAGTGCGAGCACAGTGTTAAAGAAGATTACAATCTGAGCTGGAAAGATGCTATTCTCACTAAGCAGCCTCCAACGCTAGCAGCAATTTATGCTACTCGCGCCTGTCGCAAAGACGGCATAGGGGCCGGCAGAGACGAATCATTCCTGCTTGCACGATAAAGTCCTAGCTAAGTCGAGACTTAAACAGTTTCTTTAGTTTCTTAGAATCTTTATAGGTATGTTTGTACATAGATATACGCAGTGCCTTGTGCACTGATTACCCGGCTGTTACTGTTCGGAATCGACCGTAGTTAGTTGCAACACGTATTGTTTTAATCCACCGCACAGTCGGCGAACTGGGCTCTGAAACAGCCGTGGTAAAGCCAAATAGTTTTTAACAAAACATGCGCGCTATGATGATGCAACTAGCGAGGCTCTTCGTGCACACTGCATCTCCAAGCTTTAACACCTTCATACTTTGGTCGGTGGCAATATTGCACAAGACGTCAAGTCTCTGCGAACACCTCTATGCAAGCGACCGGTTATAAAAATAGAGTGGAATTTACCGAAAGCAAGATAAGAGAAAACAACAACGAGAGACTCTCGGTGACATAAAGAAACAGTTGGGGAAGGAGAAAAACTGAACATCAACGCGCTGATGACAACAAGAGTCGCAGGGCGCAACTTTCCACCGCGAGACCTGCGCGGCAAGACGGCAACAATGGGGTGATCAGCGCTGCGAAATTCGTGGTTTTCAAACATTCACGATTGGCGCGCGCCTGCCGCAACCGGCGCGTGCCGAGGGCGCATGCGCGCCATACGTGGAACCCTGTGCAGCTCGGCAATGACTCCATCGCCTCAGCGCTTGTGTCCTGCTCTGCGCTTACATGTTTCTCTTTCGTCTGCGCCTTTGAAATGGCCCTGCGCTGCCGCGGTATACACCCGCCGTTTGGCATCTCGTTGGAGCCCATTGTTTTACAACGAACTGATTCTCCCAGCAAGCTGCTGCTGTGAAATGATTTTCTTTTCTCTCCTCTTTATTTGTTTCCTGCGTTTCCCCAAGTGGCGGAGAGGGGAGCGCTGTCGTGCGCTGCGGAGCACGGGATATAGGCTGCGAGAAAACCTGAAAGAGCCAGCGGTGGCAAATGACGTTTCTGATTTGGTATGGCACGCCGGCGCGTGGGCCAAAATGGCTTTGAAGTTAAGTGGCCATTCGAAGGCTGCACGTATGTGGACGGGCTGCCAAATGCTGTCGCACCTGTGGGTTCACAATCGTAAGATAAGCACGGGTCTCTGGCTTTTTCTTTTAAACAGCAGCAAAAATTGTTTGTAGCAGGAGCAGGTCGTCGTGCAGAGAGACATCGTATAGAAGTGAACAGAACAAAACATGAAACAGCAACGCCGGGCGCTTGTGTCAAATAAGGTTTCGCACTTTGAACGCGACTTTTGCTTTTTGTTTCTTGGTGATGTCACTTGTTGTGTAACCACTCGGCGAATGTATAAGAACCATTCGGAGAAATTGGAGCCAGTGCAGCATCACACCCAGTCTTCGCCTAGCTTTTCTGCTTCCACCTGTGAATGCATATGACGACTATTTTTCAAGGAATGGAATGGACTGCATCCCATATTATCTCGCCACCAGCATGAACAGCGGCCTGGAGCTAGAATACTGAGGTAGCCATTTTCTCGTTCTTACTATAGCGGGGGCTTTAGAAGAAGAAGCGAAGAGGGGCCTTTAAACACCGAAAGATAGCCCCCAAGGCGGGTAGCTGATTTCTATATGTAGCTTATCGCTGCTAAACTTAAACATTCTTTTCACACACCAAAAGGTATTACAACTTGCAAAATAATAAATGAAGATATCTAAGTATTTTTAGACCGAGTTTATTGCCAAGATCTATTATATTTTATGCTCCGGGGCTGACCTTGCGCGTTCCAAAGTTATTAGGCCAGATATATTGGTAGAAGATCAAAATAAAAAAATAAAGGATAAAGTCGAGAAAGTAAAAAAAATATCGTAAAGCCCTGGTAGAGGACTGCGATTATTGGTGTGAGAGAGAATGAAAACACGAGCACTTCTGAGTAGGCTTGGAGCATGCAGTTCGTTCAGATTTTAGTTGACTGCGTGTTCAAATTGAGAAAGAAATGGAATGTTGCGTACGAGAACATGCTTTACTTAGGTGATGCTCAGCGCTACTGATATACTTTATTTCGCGTCAAACAGAAAGCTGGAACTCGGTGTCTGTAGGTGTGACATTGACTTCGCATCTGAAGAAGATTGTGTCGCCCCGTTGCTGCATTATGCAGTCCTGCAATCTGAGGCAACCCAGTAAGTTGTAAATATTAAAGCATCCAGTCTGGTCTCAATGCTCCCTACCGGCTCTTCGGTGGCCAGGGGCACTGCGTTGAATCCTGGTCGGCCGTCATTCAGCTGCGTCAAGGCCACGAGTCTAATATCCACATACCTACCACTGACAAGAGCGATGACGTTACTTTGATATAGAAATATGAAACGAGATCGTGCCTTTATTCATTGGTGCGAGACTTCTTGTCTTTTCATACCCAAATACCTATGAATATCACAAGTTAGGAATGATCTGATATACAGTAGGTCAAGAGGCGCACTCCAGATAGCAGTGAAACGTTTTCATATCGATGTTAAGGATAAATGTATAGTAGCGCGCGAAAAACGAGAACATGCGGCAAAACTTCCGAAGCGCTTCTAAGTTTTGGAAGAGGAGAAGCAGTCCAAGGCAAAAGTCAAGGTGAAGAAAACATGTAACTGGAGCAACGCATTAATGCAGACTTGAAAAAGCAAAACTCGATTTTTTTCTAAGCCGTCAGCGTTGCTGCACCTGGGATAGCAAATGAAACGGAGAGTCAAGCATAAAGGAAAATCGTGCGCAGCATTCTCAATTGGAGAAACGATGTATTTTATCGAAACAGCTAAATAAGACGGCGCAAATTGTCATGATAATAGTTGAAATCGTTGGAAACGCTAGTTTTCGAAAGGAAGCATTAAAAATATGGTGGCATGATAAAAGTCTAGAGAGGTAATACCAATATTGAGTCTTATCGACCACAAAGAAAATCTTCGGCTTTTCAGAAGTTGGCAGTGTAAAAATAATATTGAGGATTTAAACTAGGGGGATCAACAAATTCGGCCAGTGAGGAGCAAAGAATAACGGTTACAGAGCTGGTTGACGTACTGGCGTTAACCTGTTCGTCTTTGCGTAAAGACTACAAACGGTCCGCGTTGAAAACTGGCAAATATGTATCTATAACTTTCCAGGCCGTCGTGAAAAATTTGGGCGTTGGTTACGATAGTATCGGCCAACCATAGGAAGTACGCAGGAACAAAGTTTAAAGAAAGTGAAAAGCTGTAGCCGACAAAGTCTGCGTTCTCTTTACGCCACACAAGCTAAGATTCTAAAGTTCAGAGTCGTCGAGCGTCCACTTACGCCCCTTTTCCTTCCTTTAACAAGTGCTGTTGCTAGGATGTTATTACATTCGATGGTAATTCTGGACATTAAAGTTGTTAACGGAGGGGAGGGAGGAAAGAAAGAAAGAAAGAAAGAAAGAAAGAAAGAAAGAAAGAAAGAAAGAAAGAAAGAAAGAAAGAAAGAAAGAAAGAAAGAAAGAAAGAAAGAAAGAAAGAAAGAAAGAAAGAAAGAAAGAAAGAAAGAAAGAAAGAAAGAAAGAAAGAAAGAAAGAAAGAAAGAAAGAAAGAAACGCATAGAATAGCATAACATTCGTCGTCTTATTCCATTGCCATTTGCAGCCCTCCTCTGGCGAGGGTTTCCCGCGGCAGGCCAGAAGAATACCGAGCAAAAGGAGTTATCGGCCAAGTACGAGCCAGTATGCTGCGCTCGTTCTAGCGGCTTTTCAGGAGCAGGACGTCCCCTTCTCTAGTGCAAGGAACGCGAAAAGCCGTGACACATTGCTCTGTTGACGGAACAATAGGTGATGTGATGCAAGCACGTGCTACAGAAGATGGCGTTTCAGGGGTCGTTCAGCAACCTTCAGTCATGGGCGGGTTCCTTACCATGCACCGAACTTTTTTCTCATACGCCTCATGCCTCGCGGCATAGCATCACCGAATACCATCTTCCCATACTCTTCTCATGGAGGAAACGCTCTCGGGGTTATTCTCTGCGCACCGAGTCGCATCATGCTCTCGCCATCATCTAGATCATGTATTCTCAATTTCTGTATGCAGCTTGTAAAAAAGAAGTATTCAGTAGCACGCTGATCTCAAAAAGATCATTGCGAACAAATTTTTAAGGCGTTGTTCCAGTTCTAAAAACTTCCATATTACGCGACGTGTCGTGACGCTATTGAGATCGATAACAGCTTTGGATTTGTTATTGGGCATTGAATTTATCGATGTTTACTGATTTCGCTTGTTACAGAACGTCATTTTGGTTTTTTATCGTGGCCAACGGAAACTTACTTTAACCATCATAAACACTTCAATACCACTTATTTTCTTCTTCTTAAGCGGGTGGAACATACGCCATAGAGGGCGTCTTCCTAACTTTCAGTGCCTGACTGATGGAAAATGAGTATAATGATGATTGGCGGCACGCAACGTTGGATGGTTGGATGGTTCATAGGAAGGGAAAGGCGCAGTATCTGTCACACTTGCTCTGTGGACACCTGAACCGCGCCGTAAGGGAAGGGATGAAGGTGGGAGTGAAAGTGGATAGAGAGAAAGGGGGGTCGTAGTGGAGGGCTACGGAGTAATTTTGACCACCTGGGGATCTTTAACGTGCGCTGACATCGCACAGCACACGGACGCCACTTCGTTTCGCCTCCATCGAAACGCAGCCGCCGAGGCCGGGATTCGATCCCGGGAACTCCGGCACAGTAGTCGGGTATATTCGAATTCTTTTTAGTTAACTTCGCTTAATCGAGACTCCGGACGATTCGCAGACACGCATGACCCGTTCGACGTAACGTGGGATTTTCAGGGAACGAAGGCTAACATAGCAGTCTGTGCCTAGTTGCCAGCGAACGAACCATATGGGGGCAAGTATGTGGCCTATGGCGGAGCGTTTATCCTCAGGAAGATGCCAAAAACGAACCAGTACACAACCAGTCGTTAAGCTATAGTTTATAAGCTGATTATGGGTAATAATGTTCCTAGGGAATAGCACATGGCGTAAAATTATCTCCTAAACACGGCGCGTTTAACACGTCGCATTCCTTTGAAGATGGCACATGCTAGGTCTAATAAATTATGCATGAAAACGAACGGCGGCGTGAATGTAACAACATTTTTTCGTAACCTTCTAAACACTTGGCCTTTTTCAGCTTGTTATTTTACCTTTTAAGACTCTCGGACGCTCATTGTTTTCTCATAAAAAAGCTTTTCTTCCTATATAAAATAATCTGGCTTTAAAAAAGGTAACTTTCTCGTTTTCCAGCGCAAAATATATTATGTGGAATTTTATAGAAAGCTTCGCGATTCGTGGAAATACATTTCGCTTAAATATGTTAAAAAAAAAAGAAATTGACGTTACAACTTCGGGACGATATTTAGGTGTAATAATGGCGGCAACGTGCTACCACGCTCACTATCTTGCGAAGTATTTACTGCTGCCTTTATAAGGTATAAAAACGCAACCTTATTTGAGACATTACAGTTGCGAAGTCGAACCTAGATGCAACTCATTCTCCCACTGAGCTGCACTTGCACCTAGTTCGCTTTGTACACAAATTGTGTTCATGTTATTTATAACGGCCGCGCCTGTAATCGAAGTATGCACTGAAAAAAAAAAAATATTTTCACAGTCTCTAAAGTCTAAGCACAACTGGATACAGTCTTTTGGAATTTTGGCGAGGCAATACAAACAAACTACAACCCGAGGTATGTTAATGAGCTGACAAAAGGAAAATAGAAAAGAACGCGAATGCGGCAGCTTCCAGAATTGAGAGGGAAAGAAAGTGCAGTCTAAAGTCTCTAATGCATAATCAAGTGTGACTGCAGATACTGGTAGGCCTGATGGCTTGCGATCCACGATACCGTTGAGCACAACGATTAAGCCCCATGGAAGGTCTGTCTGCTAAAGCGAGGCGCTAAGCTTTCGAAAGTAGGCAATGAGCGTGCTCTCTCTCTCTTTGATGCATGGACCCATCCAAGGAACTCTCAGCGTGTTGGTAGTATGAACAACTGTGTAAGCGAGGATTGACAGAGTGATCTGAAGTTATTTGCAAGCACATCAAGTTTGCATCATTTCCTAACAGAAAGAAAGGGAATGAGCCCCGCCGGGGTGGTGCAGTGGTAAGACGCCCGACTACTGTTCCGGAGTTCCCGGGTTCGAACCCGACCGCGGCGGCTGCGTTTCGATGGAGGCGAAACGAAGTGGCGTCCGTGTGCTGTGCGATGTCAGCGCACGTTAAAGATCCCCAGGTGGTCGAAATTACTCCGTAGCCCTCCACTACGGCTCCTCTTTCTCTCTCTCCACTTTCACTCCCACCTTCCTCCCTTCCCTTACGGCGCAGTTCGGGTGTCCACAGAGCAAGTGTGACAGTTACTGCGCCTTTCCTTTCCTGTGAACCAATTTAACTTTTAAAGGGAATGACAGCTTTCGCCGATAAGAAGGATAAATGATGAAGAGGTGGGAATAAGGACGTCATTACGTCTGATAACAATCAATGAAAGAGAACTAAAAAGTAACGCTATGCTTACATTTCAAACAGGTGAGCAGAGCTGAATATTCTGAATAATCTAGATATATGGAAGTCCCTCATCTGTTGGCATCGCTTAAGCAAACAAAATATACGTTTGTATAAACTGCTTTCTTTTAAGTTTAACTGCCACGCTGAGTGTGTGAACATATTTTCTCCTGGAATCCTTGCTGAATGAAGCAATACTATTAATCAAGTTTCGTATGCGGTATCTATAGCCTCCTCAAGAACATTGCCAATTCGCATCGTAGAGTAGAAACATAACACAACTCTGGGAAGATACATATAGCTGCGATCATCAGTAATTGGCTCCTATACACGACTAAAGAATAACACTACAATTTGATAGGTAAGCTAAGAAGGCAGCCATAAGTATATCGCTTAAGCTTACCGCCCCCAAATCAACTCAACGGCAAATAATAAGGGTTTTGCCTTCCATGAAAATTAGTCTGATCTGTAGAATGGTATCATAGCCCGTACGAGCCGTGGACGCCATTTTCACAGGGCGAAATTGCGAAGAAAAGCTTTTATCGCATGTTTAAAGAAGTTTCCTGAGCGATATGTTCGTGATAAACTTGGATAGGCAGTCAAATGCCACAAAGTTTCCGAACCCCTCTAAGGAATCATTTCACAAACCTCCCAGTGAACGAAAACTCATTCAAATCGTTTAAAATTCATTCAGAGAGATTCATTAAACAGCTGTCCACCAGGAATTGGCGAAGGGTTATAATAACGCTATTATGTTTAATGGGGCACGACCGAAGGGCACCGTAATTTGCGCACGGATAATGGAGACTGCCCATGTGATGGAAACGGCTGGGCAGCTCCTGCGGGCCTGGTCATAATGAGGGCACTCGAAGAGACGGTACTCCGGACTAGCGTTCTGGGAATCTGCCGACGGTATACTTGTTGTTATCTTGATGTGACAAGCCGAGCGTGCAGGCTGTATCAAGACTCGGGAGACGGGCTGCCGTTTGGGATGCACGGATAATTTCAGCACTTCCGTAAAGACGAAGTAAACGACGTATGCATAATGAACGAGAAGCGCGCTTCAAAGTGTACTTTTAATCTAATTAGAAATTAAAGATGTTTAGCGCATTGATAAATACAGAATTATTAACTCGAACGTGTAAAAAATGAGGTGGCTGCGTGTTCATTTGAACGTTTGTATGCTGTAGCATACCGACTTTTAAAGCGTAATCTCTATCACTCGGGGTGAAATTTCAGATTTCACCTAACTGGATCCCAGTGACTTAGAGTGAAGACAGATACTACGCCTTCGTTTCACCAAAAACCAACTTAACTAAAATATATATAAAAAACATTCGGTATGAAAAGGTGGTGTTAAAGGCACTATCGTATCTACTCTTAAGTCGAATCTTGAGCGTCCTCCTAATTCAAACAGTTAAACCGTGTACAACATTGCTTTTTGGAGCTTTTTGAATCTATACCAGTGATTTGAGAATTGTTAGTAATTTGATTGCCGTAAATAAAACCATTTGTGTGTAGCCTCCTACGTTTATTGGAAATCACGAGGACCCTTGCCGCATATTCGAATTAATTAATCACGGCAGGGGCAAGCCATGCCTACACGAGCACAAAAAAAAAAAAAAAAAGAACAGCGTACAAACTTCGTATAAGGTCCGAAAGCCCCGAACAAAGAAATTGACCCTACTTATCATGAAATGCATTTAGCTCCCGATGTGGGTGGTCATGACGTGACGTGGAGACAAAACCGAGAGCCAACATCTAGGCGCAGATTATTTCTTGTCATCCGAGCCTCGATTTCCAATCATTCGGGAGCCGAAACGGGATCATCCGGGCTCTGAATGAGATTTAGCGAGACAAAGTCTCCGCTCTGTACGCCCTCGAACAGGACCGGCATACGAACGCTAGGTGCTGACCAAACACGTCCTAAAAATCACTGTTCCAACTTCTTCTCATTGTTTGTTGAAATGTCACTCAAGCTGTAGGTTTAAATTGCGCTGAATTTTAATTTGTCCTTTACAATAACACCACGAAAAATTGCAGACACACGACGCTATACACTTCGTTGGGATGCGTTGGTTGTCAGGGGCATTTGAGAGAGAGCCGCTTTTGGCTAAGGGGAGCGCTGCGTGGAACAACGGCCCCCGCACCGTCCCCAAGGATGGTGCGGTTCTACATACCCAAGCGCGTAGAAGACTGCCCTACGCCGGCGGTCGAGGCGGCAGTAGTCTGAAGCGGATTTGGGCATTTGGAATCAAGTCTGTCACTGCGCTGCGGTGTCAGCTCATGACGTTTCCTCATTTGGAAGGCTGATGTAATGCATACATAAGCTCGGGGAAAATTCGAACGCGCTGCTTCCCCTACATTCTTTTCAGGCATGCGTCGCATCGTGGCCACGTACGCTACTGTATGTGATATGCCCCCGTAACCATTTCATGCTTACTTCAACTCTCGATTATGAAACAGGCGGTAATTCTTTCCTTAAGATCAACAAAAAGTACAACTCTAAGCGACTGATCAAGCAAATAGACTTTACGCAACGATGAAGTTGATACCCATGGTTTGTGATAGTGTCGTATGCGTAGCTATAAATGACACAAATAAAAAGCCATTAATGTAAGTAACAAACGTCATTCTGTGTTGATTAACTGCAGTAAAGTTATAGATATGGGCCTCTCCGAAACGTACAGCTACGCTGCACTGCATTTACAATACACTATTTAAAAGCGTAACGGCGAACAACAGTCGCAACGTATAGTTAAGCTCCACATAAAGATATTCAACTCTATGTATCGGCCTAAAACTTTTTTTTTTCTTTCAGAGATGCAGTTGTAATTAGGTCCTCAAGAAAACCCGCAGACTGCTCACTCCTCTGCACCTCAGTCCATTACTAAGTGAAAACGTGTACGTGAATGGGAAAGGGGAATATTGTCGTTACCGCTAAACTAACGGCATGTTTTCTGTCTCCTCGATTTTTCTTGAACAGAAGGAGGTTAAAGGGGGAACGCGTTGTTCACTTTTCGAAAATTTCTTTTTCACGGTATCGGCAGCATACATACTAAGTCTTTCCTGCTGCGGCTTAAAGACTATGTGAAAAACATTCACTCGAGCGTCTTTAACTACTGTAAGCAACAAAACATTTCTTTCAGAATACCAGGAATTCTTATCAATGACATGCATATATAACGTGTATTCAACTACTATACTCGCTGTTCCAACTTTGAAGTTTTCTATGATAGGGAAGACTTGTCTCTACTTCCCGAAAGGGCGTCTATATATCTTATAAGTCATGTGGAAGGGAAAGGCAAACCAAAAAGGAATACCGCGTCATCAAAAACCTCGTGATAAGTAGCACGACTTCCAGACACAGTCATGTTTCTCGTCGTTGCACAACCCCTAAAAAAAGGAACAGAGACAACTGCAACAAGGATGCAGTAAGAAGTGCTCGCTCGAACATAAGCAGTAGCACTAGCTCAAACACCGATAACAGCTATTCAAAATGTCGAGCACCCCGTACTTAGGATGGAGCAGCCCTTTTGACTTTCCTCAGTTCCGTGGCAAATTTTAGCCTTTTTCGCATTCGCTGCGCCGCTTGTCTATGAATTCTTGTATTGTAAAACAAAACAAGAAAAAAGGCCACAAACAAGTTGTCAGTATGTCTCAGCGACCTCGAATGATGGGAGCATTATGGCAGACACTCTCGTCGAAATCGCGTGGAGCGCACCATTTTGTCACCCACAAACTGGCGGGCAGGGCCGTGTATGGCTCCGGTAGGAGTCGAGCAGTGTGCAGGCAGTCCAAGGTATTGCGGAGTGCGCGTCTTAGCGGATATAAAGGAGGAGAGGCGAGGGTAAGAAGAAAGCAAGCCAAGTGTCTGTGCCGCGCAGCGACGCGTTCTTGCCTCCTTGACACCCGAGCAAGGAAGGAGTACAAAGATGTCGTGATAACAGATTGGGAGTAGGAAGAATGAGATCGGCTGGAGACAAAACTGCTGGGTTCCGGTGGCGCGAACGTTGCCCGCGAAGGGAGATGACCCCGGGGAAAATGATGGATGCTGAAGCCGCGCCACTCGGAGTTGGAAGCCCAGGTTTCCACTCTCAGACCTCTCGTTTTCACGCCTGTTCTTTTTTTCCTCTTTTCTTAGTACTTTGTTCTTGAATTTTTTTTTTTCGTAAGCCTTTTGCTTCGATCAATGCCTTTTTTTCTTCCGCGCTTCCGAAGCGTGCATAGACAGGGAAACGACAATCGCAGTTCATTTTTCCTTCGACTTCCGCTCTGGTGGCAGTCATTGAGATCCATTCATCGTATGCACAGCTGTTTAACTTTATACTCTTTCCGAGAGAAACTTTAACAACCGTCATTTGTGACTGCCTTGCAGTGATTTCTTTTTCATTCGTTCACGGATAGACGACATAGACAAGGCTCAACAGTTCATTCACGTGGCGATTGTGTGATGCACCGAAGGCCGACATGAGCAATAAATTTCTTCTTTAATTCATCACTTGAGACTACCTGATCAGTGACGCTAGCCCCAACGTGAACAGTGTAGAGAGAAATCATCTCTCCTATAAGGAACTTTCCTTATTGATATCCTATTAAGTACACGCACGTCAACTCTGCTGACCAGCTCAAGTACTATCATGAGGCAGCGAGCATTAGTTGGTTACCAGGAACTGGCGCTTCGTCGTGTTAGATTATTAGTCCAACAGAACTGTATGAAGGAGTCCAAGTAAATAAAAGTCCGAGTCATCCATGCATCATACGTTAAAGTAAGCGAAGTTCAAATCTTGCTGGGCGGTAAACCTTGAGTCATCAACCCCTCGCGGTAATCAATTAAAGTGTAGTGCATCACCAGGAGCGCAAACCATGCAATGAGCATAACCGTTGATAGCTTGCGTCTTAAGTGGACCATTCGCTACACTGACAGAGAAAGCGCATACATCAAGGCCATTAGAATTCGCTAGGGCCGGTAGACAAGTATTGGCTGCAGGTAAAAGTGATTTGTGAACACTGAGCGTTCAAAACAAAAACAAATGCCTACTTCACCTTGTGTCTTTCAAGGAACGTGGTTCCATAAGGTTGAGAAGGAAGGATTGCAATGAGGGAAATGACACTCTAATTAATAAACCACTTTATGCGTATATATAGTTTCAGGTACCAGATAACTAGTGCTGCAGAATGAATCGTCTTTCTTATGGTATACTCCCTTGAACCAGGATCACATCTTAAAAAACGAGTATTTCACTATGAACGAAAAATAAGGCACGTGTCACACAGCCAAACACGTTCAATCTGCTCAGTATATGGCTGTTATCAACTTTTTTTTTTGTCGTAATTTGGCTTAACCACTGCGGAAGAAAAGCAGTTAATCTTTTGTAATTGTTATTCGCGGTTAGGCTTGATACCATATTTCACAGAAGTTTAAGAAGCACGGGCACAATGAAAAATGTTTCACCTAGTTTGTGTATGATAGCGACAAGATGAGGGTAGGTAATGTTGCTTGAAATACTGGCTACTTATTGTTGACGCGCTTCAGTAAACAAGAGGCCCCTCATGGTGTGTCCGCCAGCCTCAAAGGCAACGACAACAAAATTCATGGACGCATTATTTTCCAGATGTGGAGTCCAGTTTCTGCAAGCCGCAATGAGTGTCAGCGGATAATCTCCCATTCGTCATGTTAGCCTATTAACAGATCTGTTAGATTTACCGCTTGGGAAAAATTCCACTAATGCGACAAGAAATGGGGCACGTGCAGTGTTACTCGCTCTTCATAAGTCCTTTCATTCCTCTGCATTTCATTAAATTACGCGTCTAACTTTAGGAAGCAATGTTGTGTTAACAGCATCGCCAAATTCATTTTACTGGCAGAAATTCCTGTTAAGCAGCTGCAACTCAAGAGACATAAAAGGCACAATATCTGCTCTTCCTCGAAACCAAGAATATGTATATCTCGCGAGCAGACAAACAAAAGAAAAATACATATGATGGATGGCTAGCTGGCCGGTGCAGAATTTGGCAACGCAGAACATAATCGTGAGATAGAACCTCATATGGCTAGGCAGAGCAGTGCAGTGTCAAAACATAGAGGGAACTCTGACAGAAAGTAAACGATTCGGTGAGCGGAAAGGGTTGCTGAGACCGCGGGACGAGACTGCGTTGCGGGCAGGAGAGAGGAGAGGCACGAATTGATGTGGAGGGAGTCGAGGAAGGGTGGAGGGACACAGGTTGCGCCGCACAGCAGCAGACCAGCGAGCGCCGGCCGCCGCGGGCACCGGCGCCAGAGGCAGCAGAAGCAGCACTAGCTGCTCTAGCAACGCCGGCTCCGGCAGAGGGTGGCGCGGGTGCCTGCAGCGTCCCGATAAGAAAGACCCGAATGACACGAAAGGTGGCAGAGGTGGCGACGACGGAACACGAACCCTGTGAGCATGGGGGAGGGGAGAGAGAGTGAGGTCTGGAGGTCGCGCTGCTGAAGGAGAGAGGCGCTCAGGTTCAAGCAGAGCGGCGTTGTATAGCAAAGCGGCCGATGGGCTAAAACAAGAAAAGCGCTCGCCTCTGCTCCGCCCCTGAAGAAAACAGAAAGAGCTTTTGTGTGCTTTGGGTCGGTCGCAACGGCGGATTCTCCAGTTAGCCCTCTTTCTCTGTGTCGGTGCGTCTTGGGCTTTCTCTGCTTCACCGTTTTTGGTGAGGATGTTTGTTCTCCACTCGCCTTTCTGGCGTCGTTTACTAGAGATGCCTCATTGCGCTGGCCGCGAGGTGGGCAAGCGCAATACAAGAACCCTTTCGCTTGATCTCAAGGGCTTATGCCTATTGTTCGACCATGCTGGTTTCTGGTCGAGTCTACAGGAAGCTTTCCTCTTGGGGTAGGTTGTCCTTTAATGGGCGCAAGTACTGCCGTTATAATTTTTCTGCAATTTTTATAGACTGTGGGTTGACCGCTTGACCACTAGTGCAACTGTAGACGGGCATTCTATTGATTTCCCTTAGCCTTAACTATTCTGAGTATCCACTGTCGTATTTGCACAAGAAAATGAACTGGAGGAAGCGACTAATCGCGAAGCACTTCACATGTGTGGGACGCTCAAAATCGGGCTGTTCTGAATTAAAAAAAAAAAAACAGAAAAAACAACAGCACAGCTTCAGAAAATATTGTCACCAGCAAGCGGCACATCAATGTAGGCGCTGAGTTTAACTACTCAGGAACCGTTTGTTGCACTTTAAGTGTAATGAGCTCATTCGTAATAGAAACGCTAAATGAGCAAATTAACAAAGCACGTTAACGCACTCGAGCAATAGATGTAAGGTTTTTTCGAGAAATTTAGAACAGGGGAAACTTTAAGCCAATTTATGAAGAGTGTAATGTCCTGACTCGGCGCATGGGCTGTGGATACGTCTGTGCGCAAGGCAGCAGCCGGAAGACAATGCTGTTAATGATCTGTAAACTTTTGACTGTCACTAATGATGTAGGTAGGGTGATTCTGTCGACAGTGCGATTTCCGGGTTAAAATCTTCTTCACGCATACCTCCCCTTTCGCTTTCCGCGGGAATGCTAGCGCACAAGGTATTCGCACATGCTAAAATTAAGATGCTGAAAGGCTTAGGTTATCAAGTTGTAGCATGAAATTGATAGTATTTATTCCGGTGTTATCATTTTCACAAAACAGTTCCTGGATTATTATTGCACGTAAGATGTGAAGAGCATATGTATTGAAGCGGGTCCCATAACTTACGGTTGATGCGAAATTATCGTAATTCCTAAATTCGTATTCCAACCAATTAATCATTTCTACTAAGTGCTTTAGCAGGCCTATTTTCTGCCCACGCTTTTGTATACTACTGTATACAACGTGATGATACATGTAACTTACGTTCGCAGTTTGCCACACAGATTAGATGATAAACTAAGGATAAAGGGGGGTGGGGATACGGGGAGAAGGATTAAACTGCCTCATTTCGATGGTACGTTTCCAGTAGTCGCGATGATGTATAACATTAAGCCGTACACGTTTTTACTTCACAGATGGCACAAAACACCCCACCAGGTTATCATCAGGCAAGTGCGTAGCTGATTCAGAAACGAACTATAAGAGGAGAAAAAATTAAATAGCAATACTAGAAGGAGACTACTCCATCTGCAATTATTGTTATTGCTGTTAAACATGGGGGCAGCGCAACGGTTTCAGTTTCACAAGTTTGACTGCTAAGAAGCATAAGTTCAGGTAGCGGGCAGCATTTGTTAGCAAAATAAAGAAAAAAAATTATTAAAGGAATTGATTATTAACATTTTGTGTAAGGTATTTGGATTGGTGAAGAAGCTTATCACGAATACGGGGTAAGCAGCATCAAAATTAGTCCAATAAACAAGAGCGACTGATACTTAGATAGGATAACCAGGAAGTGGCCATACTCCTGATCTAATGAGTAGTGCCCTATGGAGGGACTACATCGAGTCGTAACCAGACACCGTAGTTCACCAATTCTAGTAACATAACGCGTATTACTTTAAAGTACTATAGAAGTTTGATGCACAAATATTCAGTTCAGGAAAGTCGAGTATATCGAGCCATATCATTTCATTGTGAAACCCTATATTATTGTTAGAAGTATGTTTTTAAACTGATGTAAAGTATTGCCGTGATAGCATGAATCTTCATGTGCATAATGTTTTCTTGTGGGTGCAATTCCTTATCTTTTTTTGTAAAAAAAAAAAAAAAAGCTGAGTACTTCTCTGGGGTGCAAATAAATTGAAAGCTATCCATTTGTAGCTATATCAACAAATTCTTTGTTTACTTATTTTCATTCGGCACAGGTTATGCTCTCTTATACCTGGCATGCGAGCAACAAAAGAAGATAAAAAAAAACGAAATACTAGCCAATTTGCTTGTACAGTAAGTTAAATATACTGTAAAGTATTCTGATAACTCTGCTAGACAGTGTATAACCAAGTCAACTAGACGTCTTTTTTTCTTTTTTTGCTCTTAACTGTCGAATACTACTGATAAGAGACGCATGGTTCTCAAGTGAATGAGTACTAGGCGATCATTATAAACCGTGCGAAAGTCTCGAATTTTCAGTAAAGTGAATTTTCGTATATCGACATGGTTGTAATGTTGTTGTTTAGCATGCCTTTTAGAGAAATGCGCCACACAAGATTAAAAATAAAAAAACGGATGTTGCAATCATTTATCTTGACTGATGCATTGCCTTCCCTTTTGATACTAACCGTTTACACAACATACACTTCTTGCATCACTTGGGACACAGAGTTCGCTTCTCCAGGGAAGCACCATCACTTTCCTAGCTTTCCTTTTCATTCAAAATGTGCCTAGGAGCCGAGGCCGAAAGAATTTTTACAAAAGCGTCAAGCGAGGACTGGGGAAGAAAAGACGGGAGGCCAGTGAAAGGACCATTAAACGGCCATGTAGGAGATAGGCCCTTCAACGGTAGGTCGCGAAGAGTAGCTTCACGCCTAAGTGCGGCGAGTGATTTTTCGACGGCGCCCTCCTTTGTGCCTCTTCCTCCTCTCCCGTGTCCAGCCACACTTGTCGCTTTCGACGCCGACGAACACGAACAACACAAACGCGGCGGGCAGCCAAAACCTCGCCAAAACCCCTATGAGGAAGCGAAGGGTTGGCGGCAGTGCTGGCCGCGGTACTGGCGGCAGCAGAGCAGAGGGAGCTGCCATTTTCCGGAAGCTTGCCCCTGCCCCACTTCCGCACCGTGCCATCATGCAAGCCATGAGGCAGCGCGGACGGGGAAAAAGGGAAGGATAGAGACTGGCGTTGGGAGAAGAGGGAGGAGTGGAGGGTGTTTCTGGAGGGAAGGCCCCGATCTCTCACGTCGGCTCCTGTGGCCACGGGACCGGAAAATGAGTTTGCGCTCGAGTTTGTCTGCCGACGCTGCCAGGAGTGATGACGCACATGCGCTCGCAGCAGCAGACGTTTTGTTTCGCGAACGCTGGACTGACTTTCCCCTTTCCCTTCACCGCCGCTACCTTCCTTCCTCCTCATCATTCTTGCACTGCTCTTTGCCAGCCTACCTCACGTCCTCCTCTGCACTGTCCTCCATCTGGAATTCTTTATTTGTCCGTTGCACTCGTCCTTCGTCGCCTTTTGTCTTCTCTCTTCCCCACGTCCGCCATCGCGCCCAGTTCTGTTAGGCAGCATTTCCCCACTCCCTAAATCCCCTTTCCTCGGCCTTTCTTCCACAAGGCCTTACATACAATCTGCGATCCTTTCCATCAACCATCTGACCTGTCCCATCGGCTTTCGGGAGCCCCTGGCCAGCACGTCTCCGCTTCCAAACACAGCGACCGGAAAGCTGGCCACCAAAAGCTAACCCACTTTGCTCCCTCCGTTTCTTGCCCTCTGTTGACGACGGCAAAGAGAGCAAAGAAGCATGTGTCCCGAAACTCGAGAAGGTTCTGGTCAATTATTTCTAACCCGCGGAAAGTAAATAGCGAGGGAATGCTCAAACATAAGGGGCTGAAGAGCAAGGAGTAGAGGGCCGGACTGGCCTCATCCATTGCTTTCGACCGAATAACTGCGGCACCGATGTTGTTGTCTGATGCCAGGAGGCGCACTAAGGTGGTGTGTCTCAAATGACGGCGAATCTCAAAGCTTATGGCAAATGGAAGAAGACCTATGGGAAAGATTAGGTGGCAAGAAGTCGCACTTTCTTCGAACTGAACAATGCAGTAGCAGGCTATTGTCTGAATGTCATGCCATTTACTGTCACGCGATGCCAGAGTAATAAAGGGAAATGAAACCCGACAAGGCTGTCAGTTCAAACATGATGTTAGTCGGGCATAGCAGGCCGGAACAGCTAATACCACGGAGAGGGTATGCGAGGGACCGGGGAAATTACAAAGCATGCGGATCAAGTCTGAGAAACTGAAATAAACCATGAATGTATGCTAGGCTTAGCCCCGCCGGGGTGGTGCAGTGGTAAGACGCCTGACTACTGTGCCGGAGTTCCCGGGATCGAATCCCGGCCTCGGCGGCTGCGTTTCGATGGAGGCGAAACGAAGTGGCGTCCGTGTGCTGTGCGATGTCAGCGCACGTTAAAGATCCCCAGGTGGTGGAAATTACTCCGTAGCCCTCCACTACGGCACCCCTTTCTCTCTATCCACTTTCACTCCCACCTTCATCCCTTCCCTTACGGCGCGGTTCAGGTGTCCACAGAGCAAGTGTGACAGATACTGCGCCTTTCCCTTCCTATGAACCAACCAACCATGCTAGGCTTACTTGGCACCGAAAAGAAGAATGCTACATGAAACTACCTCGGCGGCTGCGTTTCGATGGAGGCGAAACGAAGAGGCGTCCGTGTGCTGTGCGATGTCAGCGTACG
This sequence comes from Amblyomma maculatum, assembly GCF_055883805.1. Taxonomy (NCBI): domain Eukaryota; kingdom Metazoa; phylum Arthropoda; class Arachnida; order Ixodida; family Ixodidae; genus Amblyomma; species Amblyomma maculatum. The sequence goes on from NC_139345.1 coordinate 32,789,324, forward strand.
TTAAAGATCCCCAGGTGGTCGAAATTACTCCGTAGCCCTCCACTACGGCTCCTCTTTCTCTCTTTCCACTTTAACTCCCACCTTCCTCCCTTCCCTTACGGCGCGGTTCAGGTGTCCACAGACTCAAGTGTGACAGATACTGCGCCTTTCCCTTCCTGTGAACCAATTATTATTATTATTACATGAAGCTATATATGTTTCTGGTGAAAACGCAAAGATGCATACTGCGTAAGGACGGGCATTCGGGTGAGTTGGTTGAGGTTTTATTTTTTGACGAAAAGAAAAGAAAGCGTGAAGGACAAGCGTTTATCCCTTCTTTACAACTGTCCATCATTCATCGTCTTCTTTTTCTTCAAAAATAAAGGTCCACAATGCGTCAGCATACATAAAATTCCAGAGAAATAAACGCAGAATGGCGAAAGAAGGGTTTCAACAGAGTATTAGATAGCGTAATTGAAAAAAAAGACCTACTTCTATTAAGTATGGTATGCACCACTAAAGAAAAAAAAAAGGCAGCCCAATAGAGTGAAATAGTATAACCTTCCGTCCATTTTGGGCTGCTCTTGACATAAGAAACATATGTTCACGATGGCATGTCAGTGCTTCGCAAGTATAATCAGAGTGAATGTAACTTTGTATGGCTCTTTCCCAAAAGGCTTGCAACACCTCTTGTACGAGCAGTGGCAGTGGAACTTAAATGGTTGCGCAATCCTTTGTAGGGAGAATGTATTTCAGCTGCAGCAGACTTATAGACCAAACAGCATTTAGTTTTTGCTATATACGTGGAAACCGCCTGTCCATATCACCAGACGTGAAACCTGAAATCTCCTCTGCACGAGCGAATAAGCGTGTATGAAAGCCAATATACTTGCGAAGTGTCTCGAGAGAAGTGGCGTAAAGCACCGCAACTTGAAAGAAAATAGTTTGAAGAAGGAACGATAAAAAAGTGGAAGAGAAAATTGACAGCAGCGAGTATGAGATACGAGAGGTAGAATTGCGTCCGAAGTGCTTGTGCGGTTGCCTCGTTCAAAACGACTGGCAGAAATAGATATAAAACAAAAGCCTGCAAGGTTGGATATTATTAGTTATGTTTTTAGTGGAAGGCTTACGGTGTAGGAACAGCGATGGCGTTGACCTGTGGTGGTTGACCTGCACGAAAACTTCGTGTATTGCTTCCCTGCTGGGACGACAGCTATTCGCTTTCGGAGAACGATGGCATCCTTAATATATGCTGCGATGTAGTGCAAGCTGGAATGAAATTTGTGCTTTGTCGAAGTATCTAACCAAGGAAAAAAAAACGAAAAGGAAGCATGATATTTTGGATGAGTGCATCTCCTGTACAGGCACCATGCTTGTCTCTTGGTTATGCAGTAACATTGACTATATAAAATGCAGCTGTGTAAAACGCACAGGCTTCAGAGATTAGCTCAGAAATACAATTAGCGTTCAGTGGGCGCTGATGGTCGGATATCGGGTTTTCTGAGAAATACTACTAATCTAGTTAACTTATAGTACTTGCTAAACTTGGAATGGAAGCCTCAATTTAGCGGTAAAAGTGGTAAGATGTGTCAAATAGAGCTAAAGATTGTTTCCTAATTCAGCGTAGTTATCTCCTCGCCCGACAGCATTGACATGAGATGAACTGTTGGTCTATGCGCTAATGACGCTAGCTGTATTTATTTCACAAATAGAGGTGAATTTATTGCAAAAATGTATTAATTTACACGAATTTGTATGAGCACACGGGTCCTGGTGCTTAAGTGATGCTTTAACGCACCAAAACATTTTGGGCGTCTTGTGCTTTTTCAGAAGCATAAATTATTTTTAAAGCCTGAAGTGAAATGAAACAATGAAGGACGATACATTATTTCCGTGATTCATAAATGTTGAAGTTAGACTAAAAATTTGCCTGATTGTTTGATTACTCTTGATGATGCGATAATTATATTACAGGAAATGTTCTTGCCGTGAGAAAAAGGCGCAATATTTAAAATATTAGTTTCAACCCGACATAAGCACTAGAGTTCAATCCAGTGTTGATGGCTAGGAAGAATATGCCCGCCATCAGAGTAACGAAAGTTTTACAGGAAATATTTGCGCAAGGGTCGAGGAGGGAAAAAGTTGCGTGCTTCTCAAGTGGTGCTCTGCTAATATAACTATGGCTATTGGCTCATCAGCTTACCACATTTCAACCTTCTATAATCATCATGATGGCAGCCATTGGCGTTTACACACCTTCAACGTTAGCAATTATTCTGAAATTCTCTATGCCATTTTGTTCACTGTTTCTCGCAGTTCCTGCAATAAATTATGCAACTGCCAGAACAGGCATCTTATCGCCTTAAAAGCTTCATTCTGTGTTTTCTTCCTGCCTGTATAAGTGTATTTGAATAGTTAAATGTTTGGCATTATTAGCGGTATCCTGTCTGTAAACTACGGGTAATAAAAGTAAAGAAATCTCTCTATATTCTTTTTACCGAGCCTTTTTGCATGAGCCAATGTGTTGAGGCCTGTCAGGATTCGTTCTCAAATCCGCTGAAATGATCAACTGTTTCGGAAACTTGCGATTGCAAAACTACTCTGTCATTTTAATAATTCATTATAGATACGTCTAAGAGACTCATGGACATTATTAAACGTGGAGGCTAGATAAGCTGAGATGACCAAACGTTTTTTTATATTCTGTGGCTGCAAGCGTTCGGCAGATGTTTTCATTTCTGTTATCAGAACTCGTTTGGTGCTGCGCCGATTTTAGGAGTTTCATAAGTTGCACTGGAATTGCCTTGAAACGAGATCGCGTCTCATTAATCATCCTTATTACCAACTTCGTCAAAGAGATGACGAAGAGAGAGATATGAACTAACGCGAGCAGATATTGCGTCCGCATAAGGGGATAAGTGGACAAAGTTACCTCATTTGGGACTGCTGTGGGCAGACGATCATTATAAATTCAGGCATAATTTTGCTTTCTTGGGACTCCTTATAATGAAATTATTGGATGGCTGACTTGAGACGATGCTTGAGAGGACAGTCAGTGCCTGCCTCGGTGACTCTGCCACAACCAGAATCAAAAGCAACAAGGGGAAAACTTTGGCGCTTTCCATGCGAAAGGATTTGCATTTCTTTTGTTATCTTGTGTGAGGGAAAGGAAAGACGGCATTGTATGATGCACCTTTCGATGCGCTGGCGCCTTCCCACTCTACTAGCATTTTAAGCTTATGCAGTTAGGGTCTGAAGCGTGAAAGGGTCTTTTAAAATTTGCTAGACGCCTAGTGTACGGCTGATTAAATCTCAGCTTATGGCGGTCAATGAAGGCAAATAATCTGATTTTTAATGTACATTTGCGAAAGATTATGCTTATGGCTGAGCTTGGGGAACGAAGCGGTTCACGTCGCTGGGTCGAAAAGAAAGTGATTCGAGGCATATAAAAAGCAAACAGTAAAGCTGTCGTGCAATAAGCATTTTATGTAGATAATTCTAAAATCAACCTTATAAAACAAAGGCAGATGTCATATAACTCCCCACAATGCTATTAATATAGTGTAGTCAGAGGGTAAAAGAGTCGTTAACGATTTACACCCTGGAAACCAGGATGACGAGGCTGATTTTTCTTCACTTACTCTTAATGGAATCTGCAGCCACACGAATGTGGAACCTGCAGCCATTGGAATGGCCGCACGCACGGCGAAATGCGGTCTCACGGTGCACTGCGAGTGCAGCTGAATGTCCACGCTTGCCTCTAGTTAATGTTGGATACGTAACTATAGGGGAAGCTAACCTGGAGAACGTCCCGTTGCCGTGCATATTTGTTCCAAACTTTTTTCTTTTTACTTTTCTGGCGTTTATCATGCCTCCTGCATGCCGGTAATCAACGGGCAGCCAGCTGAAACAAACTATAGTTACCATTCGTAATTTTGAGATAGCCCTAATGTAACAGTCTTTTTCAAGATCCTTTATCATCGATTCGCGCTAAATACGGATTGTCTCTTGTTAGACATCTACAAATGTTGAGTTGGCAAGAAGCTTGGCTTTCGCCAAAACGGGGTTCCCATTAAGACTCTTTAGACGCAAAACGTTGCAGCTAGTTGTAAAACTCCACCACGTGGGCTTAGTAGTTAACAAGCTCGGCTACTGACTGGTATACAGGGTTCGATCCCTGCTACGGCGGCCGCGTTTTAATAAGCCGAAACGCGAAATAGTCCTTCTGCAATATCAGTACACGTTAAAGAACCGCAGGTGGTCCATTATAACCGGCAATTGCTTTTGGGGCGTCAAAGGATAAATCCCAAGAAGCCTGCATACCAAACAACATCGAATAATTAGTTTATTAAATTTCTTTTTGTGACACCTTTCCCCTTCTCAAGGCTATCATACTCGTGGTATACCAGCCATGCGAGCTTCATCATGGTGCTGGTTATCCTATTTATCCGAGGTTACATGTTTACTTCAGATCGTCCAAAGATACCGGGATGAAATACGCTAACCAAAGTTCCTTATCTGTAGTCGTTCCCTTGGCGTACGCTTTTACACTGAGTAAGCTAGAGCGCGATCTCGGCCGCTCGTGAGTCCTTACAGGAAGCGAACCGCGCGGACTGAGAAAGAAAGCTGCGTAAGCTGGCGTCGTCTCCGTCGCTCACTAAAAACCCATATCGTACCGCAAGGGCCGCAAACCGGTGCTGTGCGGAGACAAGCTCGGTCCTCTAATTAACTGGCCTTCGAAGCTGTAGCTTGGTGGGGAGGCTCCGCGGTGGCTGCCGCTGGACCTGGTAAGCGCGCGTGCCAGGAGCCGCAATTTTTCTTTTAGGCCTCGATGCTCTGTTTAGGCCTAATTCTCGTCACATCCTTAATTAACGCCCGAAATGTACGCCCGTGCTGCTACAGCTGCGGCAACCACGCTCGCGGCGCAAACGGCCGGAAAGTGAGATGAACAAAGAATAAAGAACGTGAAAGTGGACAGGGATGTACAGTGGGTCGCGGGCTAAATACACCGCCCGTTTCTTTGCCAGCTATGCGCTGGAGAAAAGTGTCCAAGCGTGTTTGTCTGCGGCGGCTGCTCGGTCGGATCTTGTACTATAGCTATCTCTAGTTGGCTTCATGGTTTGGTGCATAAAGTGAAGCATGTCATGTCCGAGACGTAGAGGAGTTTCCTCGGCAGGAAGGCGTATAGCGTCGCTTTAGCATGGGCAGAAAATTAAAAAAGAGCAGCTATCACTGCGGTGAACAAACTGTTACAATTTGCTGATAAAAGAATAAGGTAAACTTGGAAATTTACACAGGTAGTCTTGTTACCAAGAAGAAGGTGTGAGAGTCGTAATAACCTTCGTGTTTTAGTTTATGCAGGGAGATAAAGGAACAAATTTGAATCAGAACAGTGCATACTTTCCTTTTTTTTTTTTTTTTTTTTCTGTCAGGAAGTATTTTGCAGCGAAGTGGAACAAGTTAATTGTGTCAGAAGAAAAGACGCTGTAAATATCTGTCACTTACGGAATACACGCCGTTACCATATTGTGAACGAAGAAAAAAATTTTGACTAGTGTAGCCCTTTTTTACTTCGTCTGTGTCTTCTCGTCGCGGTGACCCCGATGCCACCTTCCAGCTGGCTTAACATAAAGTCATCTAGTGAGGATGCCCCGTAAACGCGTTTTCAGCGCCGGTTACAAAAGCGTGTATGCAGCTTTTAGAATATTATTGATATATTAGCTCCTTGAACTTCTCGTGCCATACTATGAACGCTCAAGTGCGCAGTGGGGCGGAACGTCTCCGCTAAAACACTCAATATATAATACTCATTGAAAAAAAATTCTTTTTTTATTTTCCTACATCCTCCTTGCTTCCGAGAATAAACTGTTTTTCAGCTTCCCCAATCTAGCCCAAAATGCAATAAACACATTCAAGCTGATGAACAAGGCATTTAATTTCAGCAGCATTGCAGATTTCAAATGCGTCGTTACTGGTTATTTCGCCTCCTCGGAATTCATCACGTTGAAAGCAACCAGTAGATAAACATAGAGCTGGCACACGCTATAAGGCTCTTTTTTTCCCTCACTCCCTTCGCCAGACGTTTTGCTGAGAATCATTCGAATGCGGTTTTCTCTGTTGTTGTTGGAAGCCATGTCCTCGAAAGAATACGCGATGAATTAACATCTGTAACAGGAATGAAAATTGTCTAGGATGCTTTTCCTCAACTGATAACGTGATTTGGAAGTTTCTTGCAGTCAGGGGCTTCTATTTCCAAAGCTCACTGTTCCAAGAACGAGTGTCTGCAGACTGCAACACACCTAACCTCAGCGCTGTGTTATCATGTGCGCCTTTGAGTTCTCATATCCGCCAGCCTGTTCGCTGCCTTCGTCGTAAGATTGACTCGATACGCTAGCTTCAGCTCCGATTGCTAGCAGCGCATATCTCTAGACTTCTCTTATTCTTTATTCCCCTAGACATGTCTTTCTTTAAACAAGAAAAATTGCCGGCATCGGCAGAGTGCCTTGATTTTCTCCTGTTGGTGCAAGTGACCCGGGCACCTGCAATTTCTATCGGTCGAGTTTCGATGAATAATGACCGGCGAGCTCGACTACACGCATGGCTCCTTCCATTTCATTCTAGGAATGCTTGTTTCTTCGGGAATTGCATCAGTGCGAGTTTTTCTCAGAGCGTTATGCGATCATGCAGCAGCCACTCCGCCGTCTTTGCTTTCTTGTGTGCCTTTGCTGGTGTGTGCGAACCACACATCGGGCAAGAAAGAACTTTTTTTTTTTATTACATAAAGTGCGAAGCATCAGGTTTTGTATAGGAGCCATTTTGTCTAATGGTGTTTATTTTTCATGTTTACAAGAAGGCAAACAGTTCTCTCTTCTTTTCCTGAGTTGGGAAAACATGCCTGTGTTGGACAGTAACTGTTGAATAAGGTAAGTACATGCTCTGTGAGGAAGTTTTCTTCTACTAAATGGGAGAGATAATAGCCTGCCTTGTTTACTTTCAAGCTGCAATTAACAATGCTATGGGTGAACCATCTATAAGCTTTTTCTAGCATTTAATTAGCCGGCATGAAGACTGGTCGTGATCCTGAGGCATTTCAGCTCTGCGCCTCAACGATTGCTTGTTATCGTTCATGTGCAAAACATGTGGAGTGTGTTTGGCACCCCACGTTACAACTTTATTTGCAATGAGGAAATCAGAAGGGCACCATTATTGCATCGAAAGGCTTGTTTGAGTACCCTGCGCGTTTCATTATGCTATCGTGTCAATTGTAGAGGTGAGACAGATGAAAAAGGAAAGAAGGCAGGTTATCCTGAAGTATTGTTCTCCGGGCTAACCTGCACCAGAGTGGGTATATATTCTGCATCGGCTGCGATCTAAATGGGTGGAGAGGGAAACGGGGCTGTAAATATGATTTATGCCATTGGTATATGAATATTACTGAGGGCTTTGGCGGCGATAAACGAAACAAGATTTGACTCTCGCAGTCCCACCGACAGCGCTACTTGCGAGAGACCTCACAAGTCTCGGTACCGATTCACTGGACACCTGGACATCACGCGCAAGGAACCGGGAACAGAGCGGCCCACGAGGCCGCTGGCGCGCAGCTAAAGGAAGACCGTCGGCATAGCCTTGATGTGGGCCTGTCCAACTCGGACCACCCTTACTGTTCTCCCGTCTCCTTCATCATACCGGACTCTGTCATCTTGCGGCTTAAACATGAACGGAGGGCTTTGTTGCGGGATCTTGTCCCCGATATTACTCTTCCGATCCCTTCCGGCCTCTCTTGTCCTGCCCAAGTTCTATCTGACAAGGCGCGAGCCGGTGCAGCGTACCCACCGGGCATTCTGAGTCAATGGCCGCGAACCAAAATCAACTGCCCCAACTGCCCTGCTGACTACGTTGACCTGCATCACTTGATCTGGACCTGTCCTGGCACGGCTGGCCTCCGCGGCCGCGACACATCTGCTCACCACATTCAGACTTACGAAGACTGGACAGCCCCCAATACCAACGCCAAGCGCAAGCTTAGTGGCCTGCTAGACTTCATGTCGGTGTCTGGCGCCCTCAACCTCACCTAACCCAACCCACTCCTTCCCCTCTAGGCCTGGGGTCATCCTCATGAATAAAGGTTTACGAATGAAGTCCCACCGACAGGCACACTACTAGTGCACTTCCGGCGTTCCATTATGACGGAAACGATGACGTGCCAATGCTGTTCGCAGATAAATCGCATTCCAATTATGAACGCAACGCAAACTTTTCCTTACAGAACTCTGTTCGCGTGTTTCCTCTTACTGTGATGAACTCAGCGCTCACAGTGCCGCACGCTTCTTCTTTTTCGCATGTGAGGTTCACGGAGCGTGTGACGCTCCATTCGTCTTCTGCTGCTGCTTCCCTTCTTCTTCTACATCGCACACTTGCTTCTTCTTCACACAACTGGAAAACTTCATTCGTACTTATTCATATCGCCGATCTCGGCGGAGCGCCGTGAATGACGTCATCACTTAGCTATGTGCGCCACTAAGTATGCGCGGTGCTCTTCAGCTGCAGCGCCGCAACGGAGGATATAAGACGTGGAGCAGCCGCTCGCCTGCGAAGGCGCATATATACGCTGAGAATGGCGGCAAGTCGTTATTGATATGCCATGGATGAAACAACAATGTTTAGAGTGAGCGCTCGCGCTACGCTCGGCTACGAGCCGAATCTACTCGTCCTGCCGACATCACTCGCAGTGAAGAAGCGGCACGTAGAAAAAATGAAGCTGGCAGAGATAAAAGAGCATTGGAATCTTCCTAAGAGCGAGAAGAGAGACTTGCAAAGCGACGACGCAAGTCGGCGGAGAAGAAGGTGCGACAAGAACAACACAGAAACGATTCGTTCTCATCTACGACTACTACTGCTTCCGGATTGTTTTCCTTTCAATAAATCCATCTATCTATATCCGCTTTGTGTATCCTGACTTAGCTATCCTGGCTTTCGCTACGTGCTCTTGAAGGTTGTCAGCTCTTAATTTAGAGCATGTACGATATGTTCAATAGCGTGCTTCAGACAAAATCTGGTTGCACTTCAGACAGTCTTCCCTACGTGCCGTTGTTTTCGGAAATCAGCATGCATTTGTTATCGAATGGGAACAAACTGCGGCAGGTATAACACACGTGTTTGGGAGGATAAACATAGAGCGAAGCCGAAATTCAATAAAACGTTTTTAATAATATAGTGATCGCCTTCCGACTGTCGGTTTTATAACACGCAGGATAGGCCTCTTCATTCGCCATCGCAACGAGAACAATTTGCTTGCTCCCTATTCTCGACTGACGTTTGGCGAGGGAATTTATATCGATATTGCATAAAAGACGCTTTCATAGCATAGATCCCTCGGTAACCGACAAGCGCTGTATCATTCCTCATGTAACAATTGCCGCGAAACAGCCGCAATCAAGTAACTCAAGATGTAGCAACATCCTCGCCGCAGTCGGATTGCAGCTGTTTCCCCACATGCGGTGGCGAGCTTATCCTGCCACACGTGTGATCTTCGCCGCGAGCGGCGCTCGATCCTGTCAGCGTCGGAGTTATTTCCGCCCGATACCTATGGGCAACGGAGAGCAACGGACAGATGGAGAGGCCCTCCAAGAGGCTGCCACTAAACTTCAAAAGTAGGCAAAAGAATGCGGACTGCACTGTGCCCCGGACAAGTCGGATTGCCTGGGACAAGTCTTGTGTGGGAAAGGGGATAGTGCCCCGCTGGAAATACACGTGTCCGCGACGTGAAGAAAATATAGGTTTTGGGACTGCTTGTTAACAATAGGGCCGTTAATGTAACATCGATCGCCAAGCTGCGAACAGTGTATTACCAAGTCATCTATCTCGTATCACAACTAAGAAAAACGGAATACAAGAAGCGGATACGCTAGGCTAATGCAGGCCTTGATCATCTGCAGGATAGTGTATGAGGCCCCGTACCTTCACATGAGAAGGACAGATCTGAACCACCTGGACGTTATTGTTTGAACGACTTGTGAGAAGGCGTTCGGGCTATTCATGAACGCGCCTTTAGAGCGTCTGCTACTACTGGAGGCATACGGCTGATGAATTGATTAGCGCCCTTCAAACAAGCCAGGTAATCCGCCTTTTCCACAAGGCCGCTCTGCGCATGCGCACCTCCCCACCTGGTTGAAAACAAACCAACAACCCCAGCTGCGCAAGCGCAGTTCATGGCCTCCGTGATCAGACATCTGGAATTTATCTCAGAGGCCATGTGCAGTTAATATTCGTGACAGGCGTATGCGACAGATGGCGGTAGCTGTCAAGAACACATATCGCCATTTCGCTGGCGGCTGCCGAAGGAAGTTTTCAACCAGTAGCAGAAGAAATTTTCAACCACTCTCAGAGGGCGCCACATTTTGTGAAAAAGGCGGATTCGACTGGGCAAACACAAGACGTGTCGCGAGGTCTTGGAAAATTCAAACGTTGGCTTTCCGCAACAAGTGGGTGGGAGGTAAGGCATACCTAAATAGTGGAAAAACAAATTTATTATGCTTCCGCTTCCTAAAAACATGCGCCCGTAGCATCATCATGCTAGACGAGTGGCAAAGAGCAGGATGAACGAGTGGTATTCAAGGGAAACAGCCTTCTTTGTGGACGCTCGGGGTCCTGTAGAGGGAATATCAACAATATCAGTAGTGCACCAAATGATGGTAATGGACGGACTTTCCGTTCATAACCGGGAAACACTCGCTATGGAGGAAGTGACGATAGTCGTCTTGTAGGAGCACGCATTTGCGGAGCGGACAAAAGCAGTGTATTCGAACTTTCCGGCATGATTTTCGGGCTCCATGTGAGCAACATTTTATTCATTCGTGATACTAATTAGTGTGAACTACAAGGAAGAAGACTCCACGTAAATAGGCTTCTGAGCCTGTCATGAGTTCTCACTTATTCACACTACATAAAGCAGCCAACAGAGTGCGTCGCACATGCAAATGGCATTTATTTGCCAAGGACGGCTTGAATGCTTGGCAGCTGTCATGACCCATATGCATCGAAGCATCCTCAACCATCGTCGACAGTACATCCTTCCTCTTCCAATAACCTTTAAAGATTACTGTAGGCGGAAGGAGCCGGTTAACTGGGTTCCATTAAAGGCCCACAGCTAAGAGCCAGAGACTACAGCGCTTCAGTCTTTGGCGGCGCGCTGGAATTCTTTGATCTTCCGCTTTCTTCGAGACAACGTGGGGCACAAACAACCTCAGAGCGTTGATTCGACAGAAGTGCACTCCGGTCACGAAGAGGTTTGGCCGCTCTTAGGCAAACACACTCCCGGTCCAATGTTCAAGTGTTCCTCGAGTCAAGTGGGCTCCAGGATTTCGACACGTGGGAGAACAGAGCCGTCCTGTGGTACCACTGAGATCAAACACCCCTTACTGTGAATTCAAGCGCATAGCTGGCGGAATCCTGAACTAAAAACAGAATTTCGTTTCTTACATGAGCTTCTTGAGTGGCCTTACGCAAGACAGGTAATCCTGTGTTTTCGCATCGTCGATATTCTCAACTGTGTTAATGTCAACGGTTCGCCGGTTCACTGACTTTACCTTAGTTCATATTTGATCTTTTATTTAGAAGGCTTCTGGACAAGTGCATGCCTCTTCTCCTTACTCCTGTGGACGCTTTACTTGCATGAGTGGCCACCTCTTTTCTGGATATTCTTTGAAAATTGCTTTCAAAACTTATTAGCCATGAAAATTTTGTTTCTTTTACGACTGGAATATTGTACACGATAGCGCTATGCATGCTGAAAAAGTGTTCTTACGACGTTAGCTAATGATTTGCATGTACCAAAGGAGCTACATGGTCTGCCTAGCACCGTGCACCAGACAGTAGGAGGGCTGGGCTTTCGTTAATTTTATTTGTACATTTACATAACTTTCAACGCACTAAGTACCCCCCAGGCAAGCGTAAAACTGGAACTCAGCTTTACCTAAACAGACCAGTAGAATTAATTTTCGCAGCGGACAAAACGCGGTTGAAAAAAGGTAAGTTTAAGTCTGGTTAAAAGAATGGCCGTTCGAAAGCGGTGTGCGACATTCCAGTTGAACAGATCTATTAAGGCGCTTTTAATTAGTATCCAGACTTTAGCTCCAGTATGACACGACAGCTTTAACGGCTGCCGTCCGTACCTTTCTTGGCGGATCTTGCTGCTCCTTTCATCACTGATCACTTAATTTGGGCATCTCTTATCTCACTAATACTGTTTAGTGCACAGTCCTAAGCTACCGTATTATTCGGAAGCCCACCCGACGCAGACATAAAGCCTCACCTAACCAAGCCGTACGAACGCACTCGCGTGGGATAGGAGTTTCGTGTCTGACTCGGCATGCTAGCGTCCTGGCGGGTTCAGTTCCCCTTGCCATCCCATCTGAATTGAGAGCCCCAAGTTAGCAACTACTGACAAGTCGTCAGTGTCATGTCGCGTAACCCTACGAACAATCAGTGCCCGATCGAGTCAGCGGCCAGCTGCTAGCTGCCAGAGCCATGTCCGTGATTCCTCGATCACAACGCCACCAACATATGTTGTAGAAAACTGGGTTTTTGCGCTATCGTGTTAAATAAACTAGTGCGCACCAGGCAACTGCCCGGGTATTCTAGTGGCCTAATGAAATAAAAACTTACCGATTCAGCGCTCCTTATCCGCTCATTTCATTGCAAGATATGTAGTTGATCGGGCTATTAATCTAGTGATATGCCTACCAATTTGCGATATCAGCATTCATAACTGAGTGATTCTGGTGGGTGACTAAATTAATCTGCCCCTTTTCCTCCTGCTGCACAGAAATGGAGGAAAATAGGCTTCAAGCAATGGAAAAGAAAGTTGGTCGCTCACTTAACTCTACAAGGTTCGAGGGGCGTGGCAAATCCTTAGACCTCCAGATCTCACATATGAGAACTAATCACATAGTGAATCATTTATGATTTATAAAATTAGCAGGCTAAAATTTCTCTGTGTTTACAACTGTGCAAATTTAGCAATTTCCAGGTAGAAAGATTTCTAGTAGATAAACATTTTATTTGTAGGTTCAAACGCCAGACACGGTATTCTAGTTTTAGAGAAACTGAATAAAAATGCACAGGTGGTTTTCGGTATATTGGCATTAGAAGTATTCGTTGTACCACATTTTGCTTTGATACTAATCGCCTCCGCACTGCGTCTTCGAGTTTAATTTCCCCGTCGCTTTTAATGAGACAGCTCTTCTTGCATTATCAATAGAGAGGGCAGAGTGTCAGCAGAAGGAGTCGCCAGAGTATGTCGGAGTAGTGTCTCCGCAAGAACTCTCAATTATTAATAGGGAAAAAAATTTTTGTCCTCGCCAGGAACCGAGCCATCATTCTTCAGTACCTCATCGGAGTGCGCAAACCACTACTCTAGCCCAATTTTTTTTTGTTTATTGCCGGTGAACAAAGTACATACAGGTATAAACTCTCCAACCTGCCTTCGGCTGAAACGATATATTAAAGCTTTTTCATGTTGATCAATCCGTCGACCACATCCATCCATTGAGGCTGCTCAGGCCGACTACGGAGAACATGACTGAGAAATGTTACACTTTCAATGAAGTTGTCCCTGACAGATCATACATTTTCTTCTGCAAGCCTAAATGCCACCCGCGTTTCCCAAATGCTATAGAGGCCCAGCACCATCGTATTATATCTCGTCACTTTGTACGGGTAGAAACCGGACGCCTTGATCCTGACGGAGAAGCTATAAAGAAACTCGAAGGCTGCGCTCAACAAGCGATATGCCTCATTAGACTCATCGCAAATCGCAAGTCGGGCATGAGAGAAGCAAACCTCTTAAGACTTGGCATGCGTTTGTCATCAGCAAGATTGCCTACGCAGTCCCGTACTTACACCTTGTCAACTGCTAGAAGGCTAAGATTGAAGCAATCATCAGGAAGAGCATAAAAACAGCCCATAGTTTCCCCATCAGTACGTCTACGAACCGGCTAATGAAGCTGGGGGTGCACAATACGCTGGAAGAGGTGGTAGAGGCCAACCAAATCTCCCGGTACGAAAGACTGTCAAAGACCCGGACGGGAAGAAGCATACTGCTGAAACTAGGCATTCGATACGAAAGCCAAGGGGACCAGAAGACGGATGTCCCGATGGAAGTCAGGAAGCGACTAAAAATCCCCCCTCTGCCACAAAATATTCATCCAGAGCATCATCAGGAAAAAAGAAAGAAAAGGGCGCAAATGCTGCAGAAGATATATCCAAGAAGACAGGGCGTGGTCTATGTTGACACCGCCGAATATGAGGAGAGGCATGTTATGGTAGCGGTAGAGTCAGATTAACAAAATCTACGAATAAGCGGATCGGTTAGGACGAGCTTAGCTCACACGGCTGAAGAGGTGGCGATTGAACTTGCAATAGTAGGGACAATGGCTACTACAATTATAAGTGATTCGAAAACAGCAATATGCAATTTTATTAAGATAAGGGTCTCTCCACAGGCAAAAAGGATACTGAGGACATGTCAGGATGACAGAATAATCCGGCTAATATGGGCTCCAGTCCACTCTCAGCTTCAGCGAAATGAGGGAGCTCATAAGCTTGTCCGCGGTCTCACCTTCCGGGTAGGCTATGATCCTCAGTAGACTCTTAGCAGGGACAGGCTAGTTAGCTACAAAGAGATTACTGAGCACTATCGGCTAAACAGGTTAGAATACTCACCGGCAGATAGGACACTAAATGAGATCCAAGAAAGCATCTGGAGGCGCTTATATACAAACAAGGACTTTTCCGAACCCAGCTACCCTAAGTCAGTGGTACCCGGAACAATTCTCAGATAAATGCAAACTTGATCAGGATAAGGCGGTTCTGCTACATATAATATGGACGTGTTCAGAAATAAAAAATATAAATGAAGAGCCAAAAATGGAAAACTTTTGGGAGACTCTACTGTTGAGCTCAATCCCTGAGACTCAGCTAGGTGTAATCCGACTGGCCGAACACTGCGCCCGGGTCCAAAAACTCCAGGCCGTCGTGCAGGCGGATAGGTTGACGCCTATTCTTTATCTGTTGGAGATTAAAGTTTTGGCATCACCACCACCACCACCAGGATCCCAACAGTCTATAAAAATGTGATCTATTGTCTCCGTTTTTTTTTTTTTTTACAGATTGTGCGGTTGTGGGTCTAACATGCAAATAAAAGTCTATCATTAAGTCACATTTTTACGAGAAGGGTACCAGAATAAAGCTTAAAGAAATACAATTAGACGGTTGGT